>NC_081788.1:2340180-2522680 GCF_963082965.1 Carassius carassius
TCCTGTGTAATCACAGAAAGATAAAAACAAAGTAAACATTGGCCCAAGCTCAAAATCAGCTTAAGATATGACACAGTGTGTCTTTACTCATCAGTTTCATCCCCATCACTATCATCAGACTCATCATCCCATGTAGCTCTTTCCTCTGTTTCATGGGAAACATTTGCACAATTTTGGCACCGACATAAATCAGTACAAGACAGTCTTGCAGACATACAGGAACATCTTCCAGTCTCACATTTGCCTTGCTTGCAACTGCAGTGGACTACCTGCAACACACTTTCAGGGGCAGGATTTCTAGTCATCCAGGTCACTGCTAACTCCCCATCCTCGAGGTGCCATCCATAGCCAACGGGTGAAGGGGCACACATTATACCTTTCAGAGAATGTCTCATTATGGCTGCTTGATAGTTTGCCCTTTTGCAGTGTTGGTACAGGGCGTCACTTGTCGGGGGCATGGATAGTTCTGGCAAAGCTGACGATGCCATGCAGAATGCTTTGTATCTTGCATCGTTCACATTTTTGGCAGATGACTGGCCGTACAGGTGGCACACATATTTGCAAAGTGGTTCAAAGGTAGACTGGTCCAGGTTAAAACTGCTACCCAGATTTGTAAATGCAGTCATGTACTCCTCTTTCTCGCAAGCAACAGAAAATGCCTTTCTTTTGCCTTTGCCATAAAAGGCGCTTGTAGAGTCACAACCTGAGAAGGTATGGATTCCAATAAGTGCCAAACACACATTGGTGCCAAGAGCTGATGAGAACTTAGCCAAGTCAATGATCCTTGTTTTGTTGCCAACCCCCGTGAAAAAATATAACCTACATGGTAAATCTGGCTGCAGACTTAAAGCAATCACTGCCACATCAGTATCAGGGCTCTTGATGACTACGGTTTGATGTTCCTGCGCAGCATGTTGTGCATGTAAAAACACTCTGGTGTCACATTCCTCATGATCACATGTCAGATATTCTACAGCACTGAGAGTTTGTAGTCCCTCCATTACAGTCACGCAGTGACACAGGTGACCATGTGCTATGTACAAGCTTAAGTTCTTGCCCACAGTGGTAAGATTAGCATCTCGCCACATAACATAGAGGAATTCTGCCAGAGCCTCTTTGTTTGTTCCATCTGACAGAAACTTTTTCCATTGTGTTGGCATTTTCTGATCCCGTCCATAAATTTTCACCAGTTGTGTACCACCACCAGCTCTACGTGACCGTTCTAGATTTTTAATACTTGTTTCCGGATACTGGTCAATCACAAAGTCCATCCGTGTACAGTTGTGCTTCAGAGCAAGCTTGACCATGTACTGCAGTATGGTGTCAGCAAGCTCTCCGAAGGTACTTGGTATGGACCGAATGCCTTGAATGACTGCCATGCCATCAAAGAGAATAGCTCCATCTGCCGGAACTTTGTCAACTAAACAGTCTCCACCTTTGGTTTGCAATAAATCCAGAAGAGCTGATTTGTTTGTTTTAGCAAGTGAACCATCAGCACTGGTTAAAGGATATGACACAGTTCCCAAGGAGTAGGACAGAATTTCCCGCAGGTCAATCTTTCTACTTTGACCAATGATGAGTAGTCTGGAGAATAGCTTCTTGTCGGCACGCAGAATCACTTCCTTGCCTGCTGCAGATTTCTTCTTTGTCTTTCTTTGGTCACTGAAGGTCTTTAGTTTTTGTGTTTTTATAGGAGCGAATATATCAACTGATGGTGATAACAGTCTTTGGTCCATAAACTGTTTGACAGCGTTTTCCCCCTTTTCCAGAGCTGCGAGCAAATCCCTCATGATTTCTTCAGCTGCGACTATCCCAGAGCTAAGACACACAATGCCATCTTGGTGTGTGTCAAAAGGATTCAACATTGAATCTAGAGTGGAAATTATTCTGGTCACAGCCTTTTCATCAGCATAAATTTGTGTACTGTCAAGGTCTTTTCGTTTCCTTATATCAGGAGATTTACCTGCCATTGCCTCACATTGTCTTGCTATGGCAGCCCTTTCATGCTGTGACAATATCCAGCGATATACTGCAGCTCTATTCTGTGTTAACCCTGTCCAACCACCCTTTGTCTTGGAATCTCTGTTGCATGTTTGCTCAATGGCCTGGTCACAAGCAATTGAGGCAAATCCATGGAAACTTTGACGTTGGACAGTCCACTGGGCTTTAACACTGAGCTCACTGTGGCAAGAAGGATGTGTGATGGGCAAATTGACCATTTCCAGCCAGTATGAAGGCAAATACCTAGCATAGTTTACACGATCGTATGCAAAAAACCATGGCATCATCAAGCGCACTGTTGACAGGTGAAGCTGCCATTCCGATTCTCGTGTTGCTCTCACAAACAGAAGGAGTGTCTGTACCATGTCATGTATGAACTCCAGAAGGGAAACGTTGGATTTTCTGCACTTCTTCTTTTCACAAAGTCTGCATATTTTGAACACATTTTGTCAAAGACCATTTTGGTCTCATTTGCACACAAATCATCTGATCAGCAATTTGGACACTTCGCTTCAGGATTGTGTTTACTGTGAACATCTCTGTCGGTGAAGCCTCAATGACTGGAAGATAATACAGTGCTGACTTTTGCAGAGTGTCATCACCTTGAAGCAACGTATGGAAACCTGTCCAGCTTGGGATTGTGCATCTTTCAGCATCTATGGACTTTACAAAAACATATGCCAGTTCATTGTGGTGTTCAATTTGTATGTGTCCGCCTGTAATGGAATACTTGCATGATGAGATAAGTTCTGTGGTCCTTGTCTTTTAGACTGATGGTACTGTTCTATAGGGATGCTAGGGGGTGCTTTGAACGTGGAAACTCCCTTCTGTAGAGGTTGTCTGTTTGTTGTTAACACAGCTTCGACTACAGTACTTTGCAGCATAATCCCATTTGTGTGGTGTGTTGTTCCACGACCTGACAGTGTCTCCTCCCCAAAGTCAATATTGTCCCACACAAGTATTGTAGGAACCTTCTTTGAGAATCCCTTGGTATTTTGTCTCTGCTCTCTACTAGTTGAAGTTGGGCAAGGCTAGTGTCTAGACTGACAACTGTGTCCCATGATGCACAATGTCCTAGTCTATTTAGAAGTGACACAATTTGTGATGAACCTGTTAAATGGCGAATAGTTATACCAAGACACAATGATTTAGGTGTTCCTCCGGCCCTTAGATGCGAGATACACAATGTCTTGACAAACAGAGATCACTTTTAAGTTCAAATCATCTGGAATATCTACATAATGAGCCAGTGTTGGTTCCTCAGTTGCACTGATAATCCATGAAATCAGATTGTACAGTTCGATTGGTACAACAGATTTTGCTGCGTTCACATTTAAATCATCTGACGTGGGTGGCTATGGGCATTTCATACCAGGAGAGTCACATAGAAGCATCTTTAATATCAATGCCGCACTATAAAGTGTCCTTGTGTCCTCTGTAGTATTGATAGAGGCCATTGAACCTGGTCTTTGCAGACCAGCTTTTGTACTTGCCGTGTTTTCACCATCACTTTGGCTAGTTACCTCAGTTGACTCAGTTGTTTCTGTACCTGATGGATGAGGTAGCCTGTCTATCAGCTTATCAGCAGACAGTGTCTCAACAAAAACCAGCTCACTGATGTTGCGCTTGTTGGGGGAGTGAAACACCAGCTGGGGGAAATCACGGGTCAACCTCCTCTTCAATTTATTCTGCCTGAAACAAAGATACAGTGACAGATAATCACAACAGTATGTAATAAAAGATATATTCACACTGAAAACTATTTAGTTGAAATACACTGTGTATCAGCTTCTACACATCATAAAATATAATTATGATTTCATTATTATGAATTCCATTTTTGTGAGAAAAAATAAAATGTTGCACAAATTTTTTTTACAAAGCTGCAAAAGAAACTCATGGTATTTAAATTACCTGTAGTTTGAAGCATCAAGATCTTCGTGTTTTTTCACAAGATTTAAAAAGTTTCTTCTGAGCTGTGTCATTGTCAGCACCTCTTGGTTTACAATTATTCTATGGCGGATGATCCGCTCACAGAAGAACTTGTAGCTGGCATCGAAGGTTGGCTCATTTCTGAAAAGAAAACACATTAAAAACAGCAAATTAAATATTTTATGTGCCATAACTATTTCACAATAGCTTCCATTTTAAATATAGTATAAATAGTAGCAAATTGAAAGCAATTGACCAAGCGATTTGAGAAGTTTTTTACATTTATTTTTCAGAAAGAAAATACATGGTAATAAATAAATTATATATAATATATAATTTCCTTCACAAACCTAAAATATGGTTTAATACCATGTAGCTTAGAGAAAATATAAGCAAAGGCTCAGGCACAGGTTTGACATTTATCCTGCTTGAATTCGTTCTAAGAAATGCACATAACTTCAAAAGTACCAAACTTTCATCTGTGAATATTACATATTAAATATTTTAAATATTTAACTATAGTATTTTTCTTTCATTTTCCGTGACTGAAGCCTCAAATGTAACACATCAGCGAGGCAAAACTGACGTCTATTTGCGAAAATGTGCTGTGATGCGCTTGTTTGATAACTTGTGGTTAAAGCGCCACTCAGCAGTCAAAAGCTGCAAATGCACTTTACACCGCCGCGGTACGTGTGGCGGTAAAAAGGGCCTTTTGAATGTCTACCTACTGTATAAGCGGGTGTTTGCCACAGGATCTCCTTTAATGATGACTATACGCTCAATGCTGATCCTGAAAGACTGCTTACCGTTGACATGCCTTGCAGACTGAGATCTCCGTGTTCTGCTGACCTGCTTTCTTCGTGCCTCAGCGTCGCAGCAGTTCCGGTTCTGTTTCCCTGCTGCCATCCGGCGATTCTGAAAGAGCTTATTTCTAACAGGTAAGCCCTAAAAGAGCAAAATACTAGCAAAATTGTTGCAAATGTCACACTGCTAGATGCAGAAGGGCAATGAGTGCGTCATCTGTCTGGGCAGCCCTCACTCAGAGACTGCTTGCTGAGATGGAATGCACTCGTCTAAAGTCATCCTGAAACCAATGCACAGTAATGTACCTAAGTTGCTCTCCACTCCGTTCAGAGCACAGGTCAGTACTCTCCACGCTTCCTCCCTCTGAAGAGGACAAATAGTTATCTCTGCTCTCCCCCTGTCAGAGCTCTGAGAATCTAAATTGAGCGGATGCCTATTACGCCTATAATACCCCTTAAGCCTGGAACACACCAAGCCGATGCCGACGAACTAGCGCTGATGAAAGCCAACAGTGTTGTCGCCTCGTGTCGGGGTAAAAAGCTGCACTTGAACACACGAGAGAACTACTACCGACTGTTAGGTAGAATGGGCGTTCTGCATGATTCAACATGTCAAATCGGCAGAAGAAAAGCAGACGAGGACCAATTTCAGCCGACGGTGTGGAACACACTGAGAAAACTTAGTCGGCTGACGCACAAAAACTGCCCGACGGCCGACCGTCGGCTTGGTGTGTTCCAGGCTTTATAGGCGGTCAGAACAACTCTTTGTCAACTTCGGTAACTGCACCGTATGGCTTCTGGTCACGAAGCAAAGACTCTCTAGATGGATAGTAGACTCCACCTCGCTAGCGTACTCTTTGGGCCTTCAATGTTCCATTGGAGTATTGGCCCACTCGACTAGAGGCATTGTCTCATCTTGGACATGGTCCAGTTGTGCGTCCATTGTGGATATTTGTGAGGTGGCTGACTGTGTCTCGCTGTCCACATTCGCAAGGTCTTACAACCTTAAAGCAGGCCAGAGTCCTTTCCACTTGAAGAGACACACTGAAGCTCAAATCTTCATGCTCAAGCTCCCTAGCATTAGTTCAACTGTTAGCACTCGACCCCTGGGTGTCGAAGTTACAGGAAAACACTCTGGAACAATTAACCAGGCCGGATGTGACCTCAGGAATCTCAGACCGTCTTAGCCTTAGGTTGTTGTTAACTTCTCTATGGCAATTGGTTTCTTAAGCATTTGTTTGTTTGTTTGTTTGCAATGTCTATTCAGTGATTTTCTAATTTAACACAATGACTTTAAATGATTTTTAATAATGACTTTAATCTGCACATGATGTGCTAATTAATGAATGTAATTCATTTGAGATTAATATGAGTATTTAATTGGCACATTTTGTAATTAATTAGATAAAAAAAAATGTAAACACAAAAAATTCACAGTAAAATCATGCCAATGACGAAGGGAACAATGACACAGTGATGAGAGTTACTGTGTAATTCACACCCAACTGTACCCTCTGTACTATTACTGGTGTGTATTTACATAGTGCTTTTAACATTACAAATTGTGTCAAAGCACTTTACAGTATTAAACAGGAAAATGGTGTGTAGGGCTGCACGATGTTTCGTTTAAGCATCGATATTGTGATGTACGAATCCACGATAGTCACATCGCAGGATGTGCGATGTAGGCTGTCGTAGTTGATCCATTATTCATTAACCGTACAGGCCAGCTGCTCCCCGGCCCTTCACGAATGTTATTCGCGGATTAATTGCTCAGCTTAACCATCATAGAGTGAAAGTTTATCATTTGCATGTGTTTTTAAGTCCTGTCAGTTTAACAGGGCGCATATAAGAACGAGCAGAGAGAGAGAGAGCGCTAGCGAGAGAGCCCCGGCCGCGCACGCACGCTCACCTTCACCGTCTTCAAACAACACGAGCGCTGTCTTGCTCTCTCTCCCTTGCGCATATTAATCAAAATCAATTGACTTGATGGTGTCAAAAAAAAAAAAAACTATCCAGTGATGAAATGTTTTCTGTGTTGTCAAATCTTGTGCGATATTCTAAACTGCAGAGATAATTGCACAACGTGTGCTGTACACGTCTGATTCGAAAAACTAATAATTCCTTTGAACCGATTCAATTTAATGAATGGTTTAAACAACTGACCTGTCCAACACTGAACTCATGAGACGTCTGAATTGGTGTATTAAAAAAAAAGATGTAACACTTTTCAATAATGTTATATTTATTAAACTATTTAACTACATTATTTAACATTTACTATTACTAAACTGCACTTCTACAACATTGTTAATTTTAACTTTGACTATAACTATTTAGGCTATAGCCTTCATTGTTGCAATCAAAAGATGTACAGTATTTGTTAACATAGTTAATGCACTGTGAAGTAACATTACCAAACAATGAACAGCCGTGTTTTTATAAACTAAGATAAACAAAGATTAATAGATATAGTAACAAAAGTATTGCTCATGGTAAGTTCATGTTAGTTAATATGTTAACAATTCAAACCATATCCTAAAGTTACTTACAAATAATTTACTCTAATCTAAATAATAATTTTGTCTCAGAGGACCACCAGGACAAGACCACAGGAAACAGATGATTCTTCTGCACAATCTGACTTTGCTGCAGCCTGGAATTGAACAACTGGTTTCGTCTGGTCAGAGGAGAACTAGCCCCCCTACTGAGCCTGGTTTCTCCCAAGGTTTTTTTCTCCATTCTGTCACCGATGTAGTTTCGGTTCCTTGCCGCTGTCGCCTCTGGCTTGCTTAGTTGGGGTCACTTCATCACAGCGATATCATTGACTTGATTGCAAATAAATTTAGTAGCAGAGCTACTGCAAGTGATTTTTAGTGCTGCAAATCCATTTATCCTTTGCTGAAATTTCCACGTCTTCATGGAGAGAGCAGGTCACGGTTGCTTAGCAACAGCAGACGCCTCAGGAGCGCAACTGCCCGAGCGCTTTGGAAAGGAGGAAAGGTGGTTGTGATATGGGATGTGTTTCCCATAAATTTTTTTTTTTTTTGGAGACTCGCCACAATTTTAAAACTAAACGATTTTCCAAAAGGCTTTGTTGAATAAACAGGAGCACGTACTGTACGTTTAATAATAATAATAATTCTTTACAATTATATGTTTAAATATCAAAACGACGCAAAGGTGTTTTTATATCACTGTATTTCTGATGGAAGACTTGTATGTTAAATGCCGGATAAAGCAGCGTTTGTGAGCTCAGCGCTGCTTTGTTTACAGCTGTTATTGGGGAAACCTCTATTTCTCGCATTTTAAAGCATCTCCTGCTTAACATGTTTTATTTTTAATAGTAAATCCCCTTTGTTTACCAAAAAATTAAGTTTGCTTAATTTTCAATATTTAAAAGAAAATCTAAATGAATGTTTTTATGCCTTAATTTGATAACCAGAAAAATGTAAATACACAACAGAAGGGAAAAAAATTTCATAAGGCTATTTTAAGAAAAAATGAATAAATGAAGAAGTTGTTTTTATGCATTTAAATAATTACACATGCTAAAAAAAAACATGAAGAAAAAATAAAACATTTCATATAAGTGTTATGATTTAAATTAATTAGACATGCTTTTTGATGAATACAATTAAATTTAACCATTAAAAAGGAGTTGATAAAAAATAAAACAGAAAAAAATGGAATCCAGAAAAATTAAAACGGAAAACGGAATTTGGAAAAATTTAAACAGATTTTGGTTGCACTTTATTTTACAGTATGTGTACTAACGTGTACTTATAGTGTACTTACAGTGTATTAATCTAAGAAAGTTCTGGTAACTACATGGGGTAGGGTTAGGTTTAGGGGTAGGTTCAGGATTAGTACCTAGTTGATACATAGTTATTGTAATTACTATAATAAGTACAAAGTATGTACATGAGGAACAGGACTGTAAAATAAAGTGCTACCGATTTGATAGGGCCCCAAAAAAGGAAAGTACAGTAATAAGTAGTGAAGTTACTTTTCAAATGCAGTAACTAGTAAAGTAATCTCATTAAAATTTACAGAAGTAACTAGTAACTAATTACATTTTTTGAGTAACTACCCCAACACTGTCGATTTTTTATTTAAAAAAACTTGAGTTACTCAACTACTCGTGGTTCATGCTACTGTAAATTAAAAGACATTAAATTGATTTTTTATTATCAATAAACGCTTATTAATTCATAGCCTTATGCAACAATTACATACCTATTATGACATTACATATTTACATTTTCATGTAACAGCCAGTATTTGTATTTGTGTCTGTTAACAATCATTTTTAATCAAACATTTTTCATATCTGCATTCGGATACAACTTCGTACAGTACTTGATAAGTCCATTATGGCTAGCTTTTTTTCATAGTTTTCACTGAATAAGTATGCCAGGTCAAACTAAAATAATATTTAATTTCTAAAATAATATTTATCATGCAAGCAGAGAGATCTCATGACAAACGTTTAGTGATAATTTGAACACGACTGAATCAATTCAATGCGCACATTTTCATTACATTAACTCTTTAAACAAGTCTTAATGTTTAGTGAACTTCACTAAATAAATGTGTGTGTGCCACGCAAACCAGCAAAAGATAAAGATGCAAACATGTAGGCCAAATAGAAAATGTATCCATATCAAAGTTGATTTTTAGCCTACTAGGTTTTTGAGAGACTGACGCGCAGCACAGCTACTTGATTGGTGGACGAGCTGTGCTTATTCCATTCATTCGTATCATATCGTAGCCTAAGGTTTAAAGCATTGCCTTTTAAATATATACAATACAACGTATATGGTGTATTTGTTACATCTGTGGTGTAGTGCTAAACGTAAAACAAAGTGCAAGAGGAGGATAAGGAATAAATGAGGAGTTTACTTAGAAAACGAAGGAGGTACAGACTATATTAACAATACATTCAGTATACATTCAACATACGATATTCAACAACGCTAAACATCGACAATAATCACGGACAAGGGAGAACTAAACAGACCAGGTATTTAAGCACACAGGTGATGAGGGAACTGGGGACAGGTGAGGATCAATCAATTTACTAAAACAAGAAAAGGAAGATGACCAAATAAGGAAACCAAAAGTTCATAAACGTGACAGTTCGCCCCTCCCGGAAAGGTGCGTCCTCGCACCGCAAGAGGAATACCAGCGGAGGGAGGGTGGGGGTTCTGGAGGCGGGCGAGGAGCAGGCCAGGAGCAGGTGACGAGGGAGCATGGAGGTAGGGACCAGGGCGGAGTGGATGGAGGGAGGAGCCAGGGAGGAACCCGGAGCAGGAGGAGCCAGATGGTCCACCAGAGACCAGCCAGGACGGAGATCCACGGTGGAGTCGACGGCGGGAGGAGCCACGGTGGAGAAGCAGCCGACGACACCAGGGGGCCGACAGGAGGAGACTGCACCGGTGGGTGAGGAGCCCAAGATGGAGCAGCACAGCCGCAGAGCCAGGGTGACGTCGAGGATCCGGAGGGCCTAGGTGGAGCAGAAGGCTCTGGCGACCAAGGCGGAGACGGGGGTCCTGGATGACCGCTGTGGAGCCGGAGTGACGGAGGATGACGGTGGAACCAGAGGGAAGGAGGAGCTTGACAGAGCCGGAGGGATGGAGTGATGAGGTGGAACCAGAGGAGTGGAGTCCCGAGGCGGCGGATGGTCGACGACAGACCAAGGTGGAGCCGGAGGGACGAGGGAGCCCGGTGGAGCAGGTGGGATGACAGGCCACGGTGGAGACGAGGGAGCTAAGAGCCAAGGCGGAGCCGCTGGATCGAAGGACCGAGGAGGAGTCCAGGGCTCGGAGGCTGGTGGCGGAGACAGGGCCTTAACCTGCCAAGGCGGAGCTGGAGACTGGCAGTCCAGCAGCGAACCCAGATGGCCCGGACTGAGGGTGAGCTGCGGGACTGACTGGCACCAGCAGGGATGACGAGGAACTGGCTGGTCTAGGAGGAGGAGAGAGAGGAAGGATGGGAGGAAACACAGGAGGATCAGGGCTGGACGGAACCAGCAGTAGTGGAGCAGAGGGACTGGCAGGTTTAGGAGGAGGTGGGAGAGGGAGGCTGGGAGGGAGTACAGGAGACATAGGAAATTCAGAGCTGGGCGGAACCAGCGGAGACATAGGAAATTCAGAGCTGGGCGGAACCAGCGGAGACATAGGAAATTCAGAGCTGGGCGGAACCAGTGGAGAGACAGAAAATTCAGAGCTGGACGGAACCAGCGGAGAGACAGAAAATTCATAGCTGGGCGGAACCAGTGGAGAAACAGAAAAATCAGGGCTGGGCGGAACCAGTGGAGAAACAGAAAATTCAGGGCTGGGCGGAACCAGCGGAGAAACAGAAAATTCAGGGCTGGGCGGAACCAGCGGAGAAACAGAAAATTCAGGGCTGGGCGGAACCAGCGGAGAAACAGAAAAATCAGGGCTGGGCGGAACCAGCGGAGAAACAGAAAATTCAGGGCTGGGCGGAACCAGCGGAGAAACAGAAAATTCAGGGCTGGGCGGAACCAGCGGAGAAACAGAAAATTCATAGCTGGGCGGAACCAGCGGAGAAACAGAAAATTCATAGCTGGGCGGAACCAGCGGAGAAACAGAAAATTCAGGGCTGGGCGGAAGCAGCGGAGAAACAGAAAATTCATAGCTGGGCGGAACCAGCGGAAATGGAGCAGAGGAGCTGACTGGAGGAGGTAGGAGAGGGAGACTGAGGGGGTATACAAGGGGATCAGGGCTGGATGGAACCAGCGGAAAAACAGGGGATACCGGAATTACCTCCATAGACCAGTCCATAAGATCCATAAGTTGCTCCATATTTCCCAAGACCGGATACAGCTCACCCTCAGTCGCAGGAGTGTGGGCAGGGCTTTCCTCCACGCCCTCGATCTCCACGAGGACTCCCACGATGCACGGTGTTGTCGGCTCACACACCTGGTCAGTCGCGCTCTCGAGGTCCTGGTTTGGCTCGGGCTCTGCGGCTGCGGTGGGCTCTGGCTCCGTGTGGCTTGATGGGCGCTGGCTGGTCTCTGGGTCGGGAGTGGGGCTGGAGATATCCTCTTCGGCGGTGCTGATGGTCCACGAAGATCCATTCTTCTCCAGCACCCACTCCACAAAAGCGGCGAAATCCTCTCGGGGACCGTTCGCTGGTAGGCGTGCCTTACTCCGCTCGCTCAGGCCGGTGTAGAAAAAGTTAGAGAGCGAGCGGTCGGGGAAGTGGGTAAGGCACGCCAGATCTAAAAAGTCCCTGGTATGGTCCTCCAACGAACGGTCCAGTTGCTCCAGGCACAGGAGACGGACTGCTGGGATGGCCATTCCGGGAGAGGGAGGAAAACAAAAATAAAAAACCAAAAAGAGAGAAAAACGCCGCTAATATAACTAAACTGTTGAGGTCCGTGATTCTGTTACAGCTGTGGTGTAGTGCTAAACGTAAAACAAAGTGCAAGAGGAGGATAAGGAATAAATGAGGAGTTTACTTAGAAAACGAAGGAGGTACAGACTATATTAACAATACATTCAGTATACATTCAACATACGATATTCAACAACGCTAAACATCGACAATAATCACGGACAAGGGAGAACTAAACAGACCAGGTATTTAAACACACAGGTGATGAGGGAACTGGGGACAGGTGAGGATCAATCAATTAACTAAAACAAGAAAAGGAAGATGACCAAATAAGGAAACCAAAAGTTCATAAACGTGACAGTATTATTATAGGTGATATTATTCTTTCCAAGCTCTGATTTCTGAGAGATGCACGGAGAGACAACAGCAATGTTGTATTTGATTTGCGCTCTTTTCACTCATAACTCATAAAACTCAACGTTTACATTGATTCACTTCACACTCGTGACTTAAGAGCTCTCCGTATAATATTGCGTTGATCCCCTGGCTCACCTGTTACTAGCAAACTCCGGACTGTGCTAGCTTCAGCCGAGTATTCAGGCAGAATTATTCCTTGTCTGTTATTCATTTTTGAAGCCATTATCCGTGCCATTCGGAATAAGGTATTCGGCTTCAGGCACACCCCTATTTACATATTTTAATTTTACATGCAACATAGATAAGGTCATAGAAAGTAATAGCTACACTCAATATTGTAATCCTAATATTCACGTCGTACTTGCAAACCCTTTGTATGCATTATGGTCAATGCATGCTCGAGTAGTCGATTGTTTCTGACAGCTCCGACTAGTGGTTGAAGTAGTCGATCACTCGACTACTCGACTAGTCTATGCAAGCCCTAATTAATTTGAATAATAATCTATTGAGATTTTTGAATGCACAAGCAGTCTGACAACAGCCGGTGCTCCACATGGAGATCTGATCTCACCATCATCGAATTTGGACTGTGGTATTATAGAGTGTTGTTTCAGCACCATCACCTTAGAGCTCGGCCAGTCCTCCAACCTGACCGCTGCAGTCCTGTGAAGTTTCTGGGGAAGCCCTGCTTTAACATTAAGCCAGAAGTCATGCAATCACCAGCAGCACTCATGCTAAAGGATCCTGCAGCTCTGCCTCTGGCCTCTGGCCTCTGTCCCCTTGCTCCATCTCGGCCTGTCAACATTTTAGCTCCACCTTGGCTTCTCAATCCTTTGGCTCCACCAGAGAGCCATCGGCCTCATCTCCATCGGTTGTCACCAAACTGCGGTCAGCCTCCACACTGCCACTTCCTCTATCTTTGCTACTCTTGACACCTTTTCCAAAGGAAAAAAAAGACTAATTTTCAGTTCATGTAGGATTTTATTTGTTCAATAAGCAATGGAGTTACCCAATCCTGGTTAATTGCAATAGACAAGTTGCTATTATTGAGCATTTAAAGGTCTCCAGTTTAGTTAATGTATTACTGTGACCTAACTTAGGGTTGCTAATTCTTTCTACATTCAGTGTGCAGCATTGCAGTTGTTCTCCCTTTGTCCTGTGAGTGCTTTAAAGAAGTCATATGATGCAATTTTAATTTTTTCTTTCTCTTTGGAGCGTTACAAGCTCTTGGTGCATAATAATGATCTGTAAAGTTGCAAAAACTAAAGTCTCACGCCCCTTTAAAATGCCTCCTTTAATATCTACGTCACTATGTAGAAATATTTGTATAATGCTGCCAAAATGTTCATGCAAAGAAAAAAGGCGTGGTTTCAGTAACTGCAGTTAATGTTGAAGCAGCCATTTCAGGGATATGCTGTGTGTATCTAGGTGAAAGTACTTTATTTGGCCTTACAAAAGTAGATGCATTTAGGAATCTTTAAGATTACTTACTAAAGAACAGCAACGCATTTTATGGATGACCGTTTCTTGAACCCAGGAGAGGAGGTAATTCTGACTTCGCTATGACAATGAATCAGCTACTGTAAGTATGTTTGGTTATTAGTTTAAGTATTTGCTATTGACTGTTCAAATGCAGAGTTTTGTACATTGCGTGTGTGAGAGAGAGACGGTCACACAGTGGAGTCAGCTCTCTTAACCATCAGTGGCTTGTGTACTGCAAACACATACAAGCTTCATCACCGTGTCTGTCACATGACTATGTTCCTCTTTCTGGCTTGAACTGATTATAAAACTAAGGACATTATTAACTGACTTTACATTTATTTTGAAACAAGAAGCTCATGATTATGGAAAGGGGCATTATATGTCCAACGAGTGCTTGTGGTGATCGGCCAGTCACAATGCACTGGGTCTGTTGGCCAATCAGAGCAGACTGCGCTTGTCGAAAGGAGGGACTTCGTAGAAAACAACATGTTTTAGAGAGGCGGGGCATAGAGGAATTACAATAATGTACAGTATTAAAAAAAAAAATGTGTTTTTTGAACATTAAAGCATGTCAACATATTCTATCACATCAAATACACAAAATAATGATCTTTAAAAAAAAGCATCATATGACCCCTTCAAGGAGCACACAAACCTACATTACATATGTAACCAAGACATTTTTTATTCACGTTTATAAATCATGCTGAGTCAGTGAAACACATTACTAAAGAGGTCAAATTCAAGAATTAAAAATAAAAACAAAATATTAATTTAAACTAATAACACAATTAAGTGATGTTTCTTAAAACAAATTTCGGGAGGAGCATGCACGGATATTTAACACGGCCAGTTCATCATTAGCGACAGTTTACCAATCAGCTCAAGAGAAAACACCTATAAATAATCAAGTAAGTCCTAACTTCGTCAGCTCTCGACTTTCAGCATTCGGTTCGCTCTGTTTGCCATCTTAATCACAGACCCAATTTTCCATCCAGCGAGGTCTGTACCGGGGATTTTTTCAGATCTGCTGCTATTTGCCGGCCCCATGATCACTCCTTTACCGCCAGACACGGCCGCCGAGCACCAAGCATTATCGCAACAGCTGCTCTTCTCGACCAGCCACACGCTGTGGCCAATAGACAATGCAAAGCCCCGAGTTCGCCTCGCTCAACACCACCATTGTCCCCCTCAAGACCCGGCTCTCCTTGAACGCTGGATCGCAGTAGGCATTCAACGAGCCTGGGCCGCGCCCCAGATCTCATTGCAGCAAAGCCCACTCACTTTCCTGCTGTGGCTCACCCTTTCACCGCTGCTTTTCCGACTGCAAGACAGTTTGAGGCTGCCTCCACTAGTGGCGAAGATCGTGTGTTGTAAATTAATACATTTTCAGGTGAAGATGCTAAATGCAGGTTTGGCGGCTAAAATTTGTTAAACGACGTTATGGCGTAATTCTGTCGGATGTCAATGCCATTTTTAACCATGAAGCCAACAAGGCATTTTTCCAGAGTTGTCATCCACACTGCAATGTCTGAAGCCATTACATTTGCCTTACTGTGCATGTCCAAACCTCACTGAGATGATACAGACATAAGTGTCATGTAATTATTCTGGCAGGATCTATTTATTTATGGAAATTTCACCATTTACTGGCCCGATCACTCAGAATTTATCTAAAATGCAACTGCCCTTGTGTTTTCCACAGGACAGCAATTGTGAGTACATTTTCTGCCGTCTATTTTGGACTGTAATATGAAAAACATGCAAACTAAATATCTTTAGAAACAGTGTGAAAGTGAATAGCACATAGCTGCAAATTAATGTTACTGCTATAAACATTGTCTGTTGGTACAATGTGTTACAAGACTAAACATGTCTCATCGTTTTCATCGTGCCCCGGGCTCGGGAGTCTTGCCGGGCTCGGAGCTCTCTCCTCGGACAGCACACCAAATATGCATAATCTTTATTTATGTACTCGTGAACTATCCTTAATGTAAAAAAGTTAGATTTATTCTTTAATCACCTTATTTTGTATAATGCATAATACAATAATCTAAATCTAGATTAAAGACCCATCTCTTTAACCTGGCTTACACATAACATACTAATATGCTTTTAATATCCAAATCCGTTAAAGGATTTTTAGGCTGCATTAATTATGTAAACCGGAACCGGGAACACTTCCCATAACACCCTATGTACTTGCTACATCATTAGAAGAATGGCATCTACGCTAATATTTGTCTGTTTCTCTCTTATTCCGAGGTCACCATAGCCACCAGATCCAGTCTGTATCCAGATCAGAGGGTCACTGCAGTCACCCGGATCCAGTACGTATCCAGACCAGATGGTGGATCAGCACCTAGAAAGAACCTCTACTGCCCTGAAAGACAGTGGAGACCAGGACAACTAGAGCCCCAGCTACAGATCCAGACACTTCATCTACAGCGATATCGTTGACTTGATTGCAAATAAATGCACAGACACTATTTAACTGAACAGAGATGACATCACTGAATTCAATGATGAACTGCCTTTATCATTTTGCATTATTGACACACTGTTTTCCTAATGAATGTTGTTCAGTTGCTTTGACGCAATGTATTTTGTTTAAAGCGCTATATAAGTAAAGGTGACTTGACTTGACAATACCTAGTGTCAAAGCAGCTTTACAGTGTCAAACAAGAAAATAAAGGAAAATAAGATTTCCCAGTGTGTGAACTCTGGGTAAATTATAACCAGACCGCTAAGCAAATATACAACAAAATGCATGCTAGGTTCATTTAACCTTGCAATTCTGGTAACATATTTAACTCATATATTATCACACATTGACTATAATGGTACATGTTTGGCCCATGACTATATTATTTATGGATTTTCATTGTAAGGTTCTTAACAAAAATGTACTATAGGGCAAACTAGTTAAGCCTACTCGAGTTAATATGAACTTAGAGCAATGCATGCTAAACCTTTCCTGGAGGCCCCCTACAGTGCACATTTTGAACGTCTACATCTAACACACTTGATTCAGCACATCATCTCAGTAGGGGCCTCCAGGAATGATGTGAGAAGCACTGGGCTACACCTACAATGCAACACTCAGTATTATACATCATGTTACAATACTTTGTCTCTCTATCTACCAAGGGGTCCTTGACCCAGCTTGAGGGTTAAAGACTCCTGCTCAACAAAAATTACTTCATAGTGAAGTGACATGCAGCCAAGTATGGTGACCCATACTCAGAATTTGTGCTCTGCATTTAACCCATCCACAGCACACACACAGCAGTGAACACACACACACACACACACACACACAAACACACCTGAAGCAGTGGGCAGCCATTTATGCGGCAGCGCCCAGTAAGCAGTTGGGGGTTCGGTGCCTTGCTCAAGGGCACCTCAGTTGTAGTATTTCCAACCTGAGATTCGAACCCACAACCTTAGGAGTCAAACTCTCTAACCACTTGGTCACAACAAGGGTGTCCAGTCCAGTCCTGCTCCTGGAGGGGCACTATCATTCAGAGGTTAGGTATAATCCTAATTAAACACACCTTATCAAAGTTTTAAGATTACTTCAGGCAAATGTGGAGCTAAACTTCAGAACATAACCTACCTTGAGCAGGACTGAACACTGCTCTCATAAAGTTAGCACAAGTGAAAGCTAAACCTAAATATAATTCGTACTACTTTTCACTATTTAAATTTCAGTTTGTTAACATTGGTTAATACATTAGGAACCATAAACTAACTTTGAGAAATAGTTTTACAGCAGTTATTTGTTTATTTTCGAAATATTGTAATAATAAATAAGGAGTCATTCAATGAAAAATTTAAATATCTTTAATATTACACTTACCTTGTAAGAGGCTACTCTACAAAGTATACATATTGTATGTGGCTCTATGGACCATTGGCTGAATGTCTGATACAAAAAGCATAAGAAGAAAATATGGGGGACAACCTGTCATAATTGATAGATTGATGACCCCTGCCCTCAAACTGACATGTCTGATGTCTAGTTCCTGTTCCTTTTTTATTTGATGTTTTGTGAACCGAGGTGTCGAATTGAGAACCTCTGGCATCCTGTTCCTTGATGTTTAATGGCAGCGGCCATTTTGCGATCAGGATATAATTCAGCCATCGTGATTTACCATGTGCTATGAATTTAGAGCAATCTAGGGTGGTCCTTCAAGCTTTCTGGGTTATGTTTTAAATAAGGTTCAGGATATAGTGGTTAAGACACAGAAGACATTCTTTATCCTGTTACAACGACTTCCGTGACTCCCAAAACCCCTAAAACAGTCAGAAAGATAATGCCTATTTCACCAACTAAAGGACCTGCTGAAATGAGAGAAGAGTTGACTTTTGCACAAAGGAAAAGACAAGGAGCTAACTTGATCAAGTTTCTTAATGAAGATGTGGATGTAGTGAAACATGATTTCTCTATGTCTGATGGCCGTGTGGGATGATTTGTGTTTGACAAAGTAATGCGGACTGTGAAACTCTACACAGGGGATGTTGAAGAAAATTTTACATCCAAATGTGGCTTTCTACTTTTTCCAGCTAAGGACTGGTGTTTATTCTACAATCACATTTGGAGAGATTTGAATGACTGTGATGACGCTACATTGTACATAGCAGAGTGGGGTGGTGTGATTCCTGACACAAGGTTTCGTGCGGTTGGAGATCGTAGTAAAAAAAAATGCCTGATGATGGAGCTTATATTCTTTGCTGCAATGACAAGACAAAGCTCCAAGAGTGTGTATGGCCTATCGCCGAGTCTGAGCATTACATGCACTATGATGTGAGATTCTTATTTCAGTGGAAAGGTACTTGTACAGTATAATCGACAATATTTTTTAAATTATCGACCTGATGTTTTGAAGGTGTGACATGTTTGATGGTTACACGTCTGTAAAGGTGAAATTATTCCACCCAGAACAGGGCGTTCCCAAGACCAGAGACCCCCTCTTTTCTCCGCCCCCATACTACAACCATTAAATACTACAACCATTAAAGAACGGAATGCTCACAACATTCAGCTCCACAATGTCTCAAGGTTGTTCACCTATTTGCTACTACAGCTCCACCATGTCTCAAGATTCTCCACTGACCTGCTGCTACAGCAACACAGAGACCCTACCGGCGATGCCTGATGACAACGCTACACCCATGGATATTTCACCAGAGATGGGTGCGAGCGAGAGCGAGAGAGAGAGAGAAATTTGCACTCTCTGTCATGATTACAAAAACTTATTTTAAAAAGTGCTTTCCAACATTTTATGATGTCCAAAAGTCACATAATTCTAGGAATGACTCTGTCTGCTGTAAATTGTTAACACAGTATTCAAGGATATTTCACCTCAGTAAGGGCAAAGTACATGCAGCCAGTTTATGCAGTTTAACAAAAATAATACAAATGCTAGTTAATGTGAAATATTACCCTCTTAACAAGGGGAAATTACTCAACAAAATGAAAAACAGGGTTTAAGGCAATGTTGAGATCTTTTCTGAAATGCTAAAGAAGGCGTGGACTTTTACTCTTTTTTTCCCTCTGTAACATTTCTTTACTGTGGGGAGGGTTGTTTGAACTTTCGTAACATATTTAAGGCTGAGTGCAAAGCACAGAGAAAAGCAGTGGTATACACTGTGGCTTGATAACTATGACAACACTTAATAGCATGGAATCCTAAATGCATTTGTAGAGCACAAGAGCACTGGTAGAAACCTTTGAGCATAGTAGAATCAGAAGACAGTGTTAAAAAAAGGGTTTTAGAAAGAAATTTAAAAACGTTTCACCATTATGGAAATCCCTGACATGGCTTCAGTAAGTAACTAATTCTCTTTTATTATAGTTTAAGAAATGAATGAAGACTAGAATAAACTATTTGACGTTTGCTCATATTTCTACCCCAATTTACAGTCAGCAACACTAGTTGCTGTTTTTTAACTTTAGACTTTGATTCCAACCAGTTGGAGGAAATCAGTCATGTTTGATATTGTTAGCTGATTTTAAAACACATAGATTTCATTTGCCATGCCTCTAGCAACAAGGCATGTGTTTCTGCTTGAGTTTGCTGTGTTTGGAACAACTTAAACATCTTTTAGTGTGATCCCCATTTATTGAGTCAGAGAGTGTATGATGCCAAGTGTTTTAAAATATATTCAGATTTTAAAAGTCGTGTGGTGTATTCCAGCCTTTGGATATTAAATTTGTGAACACTTAGGAAAGAGATAAGTTAAAAATGTGAATTAATATACATATAAAAAATAAAACATACAAATAAATAATTATGAGTGCTTGATATACATTTGCTATTGCATTGTATAGAACATACAGAAGACTCAGACCGTTCTCATCCCGAGGCGTCATATACTGACCCTTTTGACATTTCGTCAACATCCTACGCACATGGCACCCTCTAGCGTCAATATTAGAAGCAGATAAAAATGGGCCAGAAGGCGCCTCCTAGCGGTCTAACCCTGACCCTAACCTTAACCCATAATCTGTGTCTCATATTGACGCTAGAGGGTGCCATATGCGTAGGATGTTGACGAAATGTCAAGAGGGTCAGTATATGACGCCTTGGGATGAGAATGCGTTAGAAGACTATACCTTAAGTAGATGCAAATTTCTCTTATTATCATGACGTTTCAGAGTAATACTCTTATTAGTAATACTCTTAGTATTCAACATTATATATGCATTCTATTAAGTATGATTTGTAATCCTTAAATGAATAGATCAAAAAGGAAAATTGAATCAATACTTATTTTAATAATATTTTGACTGGCAATGCACATGTATGTGATATCTTGCTTGTTAACAGGCTTTGACATTCTGTTTATGGCCAATGATAATTCTTTAATGATTATTCGGTGCAACTGCAAACTGAAACTTTTCTATACTGCAGGAAAAACATCCTTGTCGGCCAGAGATGTTTGATTTTGAGGGTATTTCTATGACTACCTTTTTCACTGACAACTGGGAAAAAGTGAAAAATTTTCAGTCAAGACCTGATGACATACTAATCGCCACATATCCCAAAGCAGGTGAGACTGCTTCATTAAGTTTTTGTTTAAATCATTTTAGCCAGCACAATAACGCTATTAAATTTCTTATTGTTTCAATAGATAACACTATAAAACAGGTCCATGTATTTTCTTTCCAAAATGACCTTTAAAACATTTGTTTTAAAAACTCGCTTTCCATCACTTTGCTAGGTACAACATGGGTTTCCTATATCCTGGACCTTCTGTATTTCAGTAATGATGATCCAGAGTGTCAGACTTCCCAGCCTCTCAATATGAGAATCCCATTCCTAGAGTCATGCTTTCAAGAGTTTTCAATGGGTAAGGGACTTACAGTTTAGTTAGTTTTATATATATATTTTTTTTGTTTGTTTGTTTGTTTTTTTACCTAGATCCAAGGATTTGGGACAGGAGATTTCTTAGATTGTTACATTTACATTTACATTTATTCATTTAGCAGACGTTTTTATCCAAAGCGACTTACAAATGAGGACTTTGGAAGCCATCAAAAACAACAAAAAGAGCAATGATATATAAGTGCTATAACAAGTCTCAGTTAGGTTAACACAGTACATGTAGCATGGGCTTTTAAATAATATAATAAATAAAAAGAAAACAGATAGAATAAAAAAAAAGAATAGAGCAAGCTAGTGTTAGAGGTCTTTACACACACACACACACAATTGCATAATAAATGAAAAGAAAATAGAATACAAAAAGATTAGAAAGGTAGATAGATTTTTTTTACGAATAGAATTAGAATAGTGAGTGTTAAAGTTAGAGGGTCAAATAAAGAAGGAAGAGATGGGTTTTAAGCCGATTCTTGAAGATGGCTAAGGACTCAGCTGCTTGGATTGAGTTGGGGAGGTCATTCCACCAGGAGAGAACATTTAATTTAAAAGTCCATAAAAGTGACTTTGTGCTTCTTTGGGATGGCACAATCAAGCGACATTCACTTGCAGAACGCAAGCCTCTAGAGGGCACATAAGTCTGAAGTAACACATTTAGGTAAATGGGTGCAGAGCCAGTGGTAGTTTTATAGGCAAACATCAATGCCTTGCATTTTATGCGAGCAGCTATTGGAAGCCAGTGCAAATTGATTAACAGAGGTGTGACGTGTATTCTTTTTGGCTCATTAAAAATTAATCTTGCCGTTGCGTTCTGGATTAATTGTAAAGGTTTGATAGAACTGGGTGGAAGACCTGCCAAGAGGGCATTGCAATAGTCCAGCCTGGACAGAACAAGAGCATGAACAAGGAGTTGTTCAGCATGTTCCGAAAGAAAGGGCTTGATCTTCTTGATGTTGAATAAAGCAAATCTGCAGGATCGGACAGTTTTAGCAATGTGATCTGAGAAAGTCAGCTGATCATCAATCATAACTCCAAGGCTTCTAGCTGTTTTTGAATGAGTTATGGTTGATGTGCCTAACTTGATGGTGAAATTGTGATGAAACGACGGAATGAGAGGTAGGAGCTGAGTGTCATCAGCATAGCAGTGGTATGAAAAGCCATGTTTCTGAATGACAGAACCTAATGATGCCATGTAGACAGAGAAGAGAAGTGGTCCAAGAACTGAGCCCTGAGGCACCCCAGTAGTTAGATGTTGTGACTTTGACACCTCACCTCTCCAAGATACTTTAAAAGACCTATCTGATAGGTAAGTCTCAAACCTTTGAAGTGTGGTTCCTGAGATGCCTTTTGCCAGTAGGGTTGATAGGAGGATCTGGTGGTTAACCATGTCAAAAGCAGCGGACAGATCAAGCAGGATAAGTACTGATGATTTGGATTCCGCTCTTGCCAGTCTTAGAGCTTCAACAACTGAGAGCAAGGCAGTCTCAGTTGAATGTCCACTTCTGAAGCCAGATTGGTTGCTGTCAAGGAGGTTGTTGTGTGTGAGAAATGTAGAGACTTGGTTGAACACACCTCGTTCAAGTATTTTTGCAATGAAAGGAAGAAGGGCAACTGGTCTGTAGTTCTCTAAAAGAGATGGGTTGAGGGTGGGTTTCTTAAGTAGTGGAGTTATACTAGCCTGTCTAAATGATGAGGGAAAAACACCAGTGTGGAGGGATGTGTTGATGATGTGAGTGAGTGCAGGTACAACTGCAGGAGAAATGGCTTGAAGGAGATGAGATGGAATAGGATCAAGCGGGCAAGTAGTAGGGTGATTAGAAAGGATGAGTTTTGAGACTTCTGCCTCAGAGAGTGAAGAGAAGGATGTAAATGAGTGTATGTTTGCTGGTGATATGAGCTTGACTGATTGTGGTGTGGAAAATTGTGCACTGATGTGTTTAATTTTATTAATGAAAAATGTGGCAAAGTCGTCAGCTATTAGAGATGAAGCAGGAGGGGGAGGACAACAAAGTGAGGAAAATGTTTTAAAAAACATGCAAGAGTTAGACGAATTGTTAATTTTGTTATGGTAGTATGTCATTTTAGCAGTGGAGACATTAGCATAGAAGGCAGATAGGAGTGACTGATACACATTAAGTTCAGTAGTATTTTTGGATTTGCGCCACACCCTTTCAGCAGCTCTAAGCTTAGAACGGTGTTCGCGTAGAACATCAGATAACCAAGGGGCAGAAGGGGTGTTACAGAATGGCCTGGAAGATAAGGGGCAAATAGTGTCTAAACAAGATGTAAGAGTGGAGCAGAAAGTACCAGTAGATTGTAACAAATTAATTGACTCAATAATATCCTCTAAGACAATGGGTCCATCAAGTTCAGACACTAAAAGTTAAAAAATTAAAAATTAAAAGCCTAAAAAATTGTTTCATTTCTTCTGAATGATCAGAAGCTTCAGTTTTATACAGAAGATAGTAAAAGTGTTTAAAAGTCAAATTAATCTCCACAGTATCTGAGGTTAATGCACCATCGAGCTGCACAATTAGAGTAATAAAGCACAAAGCTGCTTGCTCGTGAAGCTGTTGGGCCAGGATTTTCCACACTTGTGTAACAAAAGTTTCTCTGCCTCACCTGTGGACAACAGATTGAATTCTGCCTGAAAATTAAGCCTTCGTTTATACAACGCGAATTCCGGAAAAGTTGGGACGTTTTTTAAATTTTAATAAAATGAAAACTAAAGGAATTTCAAATCACATGAGCCAATATTTTATTCACAATAGAACATAGATAACGTAGCAAATGTTTAAACTGAGAAATTTTACACTTTTATCCACTTAATTAGCTCATTTAAAATTTAATGCCTGCTACAGGTCTCAAAAAAGTTGGCACGGGGGCAACAAATGGCTAAAAAAGCAAGCAGTTTTGAAAAGATTCAGCTGGGAGAACATCTAGTGATTAATTAAGTTAATTGATATCAGGTCTGTAACATGATTAGCTATAAAAGCTTTGTCTTAGAGAAGCAGAGTCTCTCAGAAGTAAAGATGGGCAGAGGCTCTCCAATCTGTGAAAGACTGCGTAAAAAAATTGTGGAAAACTTTAAAAACAATGTTCCTCAACGTCAAATTGCAAAGGCTTTGCAAATCTCATCATCTACAGTGCATAACATCATCAAAAGATTCAGAGAAACTGGAGAAATCTCTGTGCGTAAGGGACAAGGCCGGAGACCTTTATTGGATGCCCGTGGTCTTCGGGCTCTCAGACGACACTGCATCACTCATCGGCATGATTGTGTCAATGACATTACTAAATGGGCCCAGGAATACTTTCAGAAACCACTGTCGGTAAACACAATCCGCCGTGCCATCAGCAGATGCCAACTAAAGCTCTATCATGCAAAAAGGAAGCCATATGTGAACATGGTCCAGAAGCGCCGTCATGTCCTGTGGCCCAAGGCTCATTTAAAATGGACTATTTCAAAGTGGAATAGTGTTTTATGGTCAGACGAGTCCAAATTTGACATTCTTGTTGGAAATCACGGACGCCGTGTCCTCCGGGCTAAAGAGGAGGGAGACCTTCCAGCATGTTATCAGCGTTCAGTTCAAAAGCCAGCATCTCTGATGGTATGGGGGTGCATAAGTGCATACGGTATGGGCAGCTTGCATGTTTTGGAAGGCTCTGTGAATGCTGAAAGGTATATAAAGGTTTTAGAGCAACATATGCTTCCCTCCAAACAACGTCTATTTCAGGGAAGGCCTTGTTTATTTCAGCAGGACAATGCAAAACCACATACTGCAGTTATAACAACAGCATGGCTTCGTCGTAGAAGAGTCCGGGTGCTAACCTGGCCTGCCTGCAGTCCAGATCTTT
The DNA here is from genome assembly GCF_963082965.1 of Carassius carassius. Classification (NCBI taxonomy): domain Eukaryota; kingdom Metazoa; phylum Chordata; class Actinopteri; order Cypriniformes; family Cyprinidae; genus Carassius; species Carassius carassius. The sequence continues at coordinate 2,365,430 of NC_081788.1, forward strand.
CACCTATAGAGAACATTTGGCGCATCATTAAACAAAAAATATGTCAAAGACGACCACGAACTCTTCAGCAGCTGGAAATCTATATAAGGCAAGAATGGGACCAAATTCCAACAGCAAAACTCCAGCAACTCATAGCCTCAATGCCCAGACGTCTTCAAACTGTTTTGAAAAGAAAAGGAGATGCTACACCATGGTAAACATGCCCCGTCCCAACTATTTTGAGACATGTAGCAGAAATCAAAATTGAAATGAGCTCATTTTGTGCATAAAATTGTAAACTTTCTCAGTTTAAACATTTGCTATGTTATCTATGTTCTATTGTGAATAAAATATTGGCTCATGTGATTTGAAAGTCTTTTAGTTTTCATTTTATTCAAATTTAAAAAACGTCCCAACTTTTCCGGAATTCGGGTTGTATATGGAAGCATATGGGTAGCGATATTCAATTTGGAATGTAATATGCAAAATGACAATGCAATATGTAAAATGACAATGCATTTCTGTATTTACATTTTCATTTTCCAATACATTTGTGCAACGTTTGGTGCAAAATGAAAATGAAATTACATAATTTTCATTTGCCATTTCATACACCAGTTTTAGTATGTAAAATGAAAACTAATTTTAACGCTTTATAAGTTGCAAAGTTTAAATGAAAATGTATTATAGAAATGATTTGATATGTATAACATGTTCAAGCAAAAACTGTGGCAAAATTATCATTTAAATGCTATTTTTCTTAAACGCATTAACACTCACAGTCAAGACACTTACGATTGCATTTTCATTCAATGTCCCGCAATGAATGTAGCAAAATTCAATGTGCACATTAAAAATGCATTCCGAGCCGATCACGTGTCCGCCCCCTCCTGCCATGTCAATCACTGCGTGAACAAGGCAGGGCTTGCAGAAGGTCTGAGACTTAAATCTCAAGAAGAGGATTCAAGTGAGAGAACATGGACAAGACCGTTGGTCCGTGTACGTTTTGATCATTTCAGTTTATGGCTTTAATATTTCATTCGCACTGGTAGGCGGGGCTGAAACGCTGCTTTCATCTGATTGGTCGAATCGCTCCACCTTCAGCTCGGTCTTTTCATTCTTTCAGGCAGAATAAGAGTCGTGCGAGTGTGACACTGTAATGTCTGAAACCACCGCTCACTGTTAATTAGCATAATATTTGAATCAGATGTAGCTGGGCACATAATTCGTGCTGCTGAGACCTACAAATTATTTCTAGGTTGTAGTATTGTATGAATATTGTCCCACTGATAAATACAGTGCAAATAGTTCTGTCTCTTTGGAAAAAAGTGAAGTGGAAATAAAAATCAATAATAGACTGAACAGTTCCATGTCTGTAACATTTACCACTCTCATCTTTTAAGTCATAAGGCCCTAGGTAAGTGTGTGTGACATTAATAAATAATTGTAAAAATTAATATTGTTAAATTTCTGAAATAAAAATAGTAAAATTAGCTCTACGCTGCTCAGTGCTCCTGTAGCCTACCCCAGAGTGCCCTCTCGCGACTGTAGACGGTAATGTTTTCTCTTGGCTCTGAATAAATGCGACTTATATGTTTTTTTCCTCATCATGACGTATTTTTGGACTGATGCAACTTATACCGAAAAATACGGGTAACATTATTATTATTATTTATTATGAGAGTAATTGACACAGACTAGAACTTTAATGTTTCACCAAATTCAGCTCAGATCTTCAGACTCGTCTGACTCGTGTTGCTGTATAACTGGCCAGACTTACCTTCCCAAAAAAATCCTATTTAATTTTATTTCATAAATGTAACTATATTTATTTCCACTTCACTGTTATCCAAGGAGACAGAACTATTTGCACTATTTTTATCAGTGGGACAATATTTATACAATACTATAACCTAGAAATAATTTAACAGGGTCTCTTGCAAGTCGCAGCAGCATGAATTATGTGGCCAGCTTCATCTGATTCAAATATTATGCTAATTAACAGTGAGTGTAGTTTCAGACATTACAGTGCTTCACTCGCACTGACTCTTATTCTGCCTGAAAGAATGAAAAGACCGAGTTGAAGGTGGAGCGATTCGACCAATCAGATGAAAGCAGCGTTTCAACCCTGCCCACAGGTGCGAATGAAATATTGAAGCCATAAACTGAAATGATCAAAACGTACACGGACCAACGGTCTTGTCCATGTTCTCTCACTTGAATCCTCTTCTGTTGAGATTTGAGTCTCTTGACCTTCTGCAAGCCCCGCCTTGTTCACGCAGTGATTGACATGGCACGAGGGGGCGGAGACTTGATTGGCTCGGAATGCATTTTCAATGTGCACATTGGATTTTGCTACATTCATTGCGGGACACTGAATGAAAATGCAATCGTAAGTGTCTTGACTGTGACTGTTAATGCATTTAAGAAAAATAGCATTTAAATTATAATTTTGCCACAGTTTTTGCTTGAACATGTTATACATATCTAATCATTTCTGTAATACATTTTCATTTTAATTTTGCAACTTATAAAGCGTTAAAATTAGTATTAATTTTGCATATTAAAACTGGTGTATGAAATGCCAAATGAAAATTATTTAATTTCATTTTCATTTTGCACCAAACGTTGCACAAATGTATTGGAAAATGTAAATGTAAATACAGAAATGCATTGCCATTTTACATTTTGCATTGTCATTTTGCATATTACATTGCAAATTGAATATCGCTACCCATATGCTTCCATATTTAAAAGGCTGTGAGCATATTGGTAATCTAAATCTTGAAAATTGGGATTAAAAGTGTCTTCATGGGTCAGTGTAACCATTCTGCACCATGAACTCAGAATAAATCTTTGACATGGCAGAGGGAGCTTTCACAACAGTACTTGATTTATCCAAATCTGGATCAATAACACAGTTTAGATCTCCCCCAAATATCAAGTCAAGTCAAGTCACCTTTATTTATATAGTGCTTTAAACAAAATACATTGCGTCAAAGCAACTGGACAACATTCATTAGGAAAACAGTGTGTCAATAATGCAAAATGAAAGTTAAAGGCAGTTCATCATTGAATTCAGTGATGTCATCTCTGTTCAGTTTAGATAGTGTCTGTGCATTTATTTGCAATCAAGTCAATGATATCGCTGTAGATGAAGTGACCCCAACTAAGCAAGCCAGAAGCGACGGCGGCAAGGAACCGAAACTCCATCGGTGACAGAATGGAGAAAAAAACCTTGGGAGAAACCAGGCTCAGTTGGGGGGCCAGTTCTCCTCTGACCAGACGAAACCAGTAGTTCAATTCCAGACCGCAGCAAAGTCAGATTGTGCAGAAGAAGCATCTGTTTCTTGTGGTCTTTTCCTGGTGGTCGTCTGAGACAAGGTCTTTACAGGGGATCTGTATTTGGGGCTCTAGTTGTCCTGGTCTCCGCTGTCTTTCAGGGATGTAGAGGTCCTTTCTAGGTTCTGATCCACCATCTGGTCTGGATACGTACTGGATCCGGGTGACTGCAGTGACCCTCTGATCTGGATACAGACTGGATCTGGTGGCTACGGTGACCTCGGAATAAGAGAGAAACAGACAAATATTAGCATAGATGCCATTCTTCTGATGATGGGAAGTGTTCCTGGTTCCGTTTTACCTAATTAATGCAGCCTAAAAATCCTTTAACGGATTTGGATATTAAAAGCATATTAGTATGTAATGTGTATGCCAGGTTAAAGAGATGGGTCTTTAATCTAGATTTAAACTGCAAGAGTGTGTCTGCCTCCCGAACAATGTTAGGTAGGTTATTCCAGAGTTTGGGCGCCAAATAGGAAAAGGATCTGCCGCCTGCAGTTGATTTTGATATTCTAGGTATTATCAAAATGCCTGAATTTTGAGAACGTAGCGGATGTAGATGGTTATAATGTAAAAGGAGCTCATTCAAATACTGAGGTGCTAAACCATTCAGGGCTTTGTAAGTAATAAGCAATATTTTAAAATCTACACGATGTTTGATAGGGAGCCAGTGCAGTGTTGACAGGACCGGGCTAATATGGTCATACTTCCTGGTTCTAGTAAGAACTCTTGCTGCTGCATTTTGGACTAGCTGTAGTTTGTTTACTAAGCGTGCAGAACAACCACCCAATAAAGCATTACAATAATCTAACCTTGAGGTCATAAATGCATGTATTAACATTTCTGCATTTGACATTGAGAGCATAGGCCGTAATTTAGATATATTTTTGAGATGGAAAAATGCAGTTTTACAAATGCTAGAAACGTGGCTTTCTAAGGAAAGATTGCGATCAAATAGCAGACCATATCAAAATATGTGTTTGTTCAGTGCTGGGTTTTTGACAACAAATTTTGATCAAAAAGAGCATTATCAAAGTTTGGGGCATATACATTTACCAAAACTACTGGTGCTTGTCAAAAAAAAAACCTAGAAAGAAAGAAATAAAAAAGAAGAAGCAATCAGAATTTCAACAAGAATCAGCTAAAAACACATTTCTTCAATCTTTATTTGTCCATCTAACTTTAGCACTAAAAAAAAACATGTCCCTTATCCCAGACAGCAAGCAGTTTCGGCCCAGATCTGGCCCACATTTGGCCCGCATGGATTTCACGTTGGCCAGATGTGGGCCGGTTCTGGGCCGAAACTGCTTGCTGTCTGGTTTTAGACTTGCACTCTATTCATTTACTAACTGCTTGTTTTCTTTAGGAACAAAAAAAAAAGAAAAAAAAAAAGAAAAAAACCTAACACTAGCTTTCTAATCTTTTTGTATTCTATCTATTTTCTTATTATTATATTATTTAAAAAACCCTTGCTACATGATCTCCGTTAAGCTAACTGAGACTTGTTATATCACTTGCATGTCATTGCTCTCTTGTTGATTTTGATTGCTTCCATTTTCCTCATTTGTAAGCAGAGTTGTTCCGATTCCGAAACTAGTTTCAGAAATATCACCAATACCACAACTAATTCTGGCATCGGCGAATACATGAACCCATATACCGATCCGATACCATTTTCTTAAATAATACCTAGTTATGACCGCTAGCTTTGCTTAACCGCTGCATGGTTCTTCTTCGCTGCTCAGAATGCATTGCAAACACAGGAAGTTGTGCTATGTTGCCACAAGCAACCCCTGTTTAGAGCAGCGAAGAAGAAATGAAAACGTGTTAGCAGTATGTCCGCTGTTTAGCAGTATTTCAGACTGGACCAACCAGACAGTAAAACGGCGACTAGGGATGCCACAAGTACTGGCACTTCACTACCAAGTCGGTGCTGAAAATTAAAAAATGTGATACCAGCGTCTCTGTAGAACCGGTAGTAAGTTACCCACTCTCGAGTATATTCGGTACCCGCAGCTGCATTCAGTCGCTTCTGTGTTAGTCTAAGCGCAGGGCTCCAGACTGTAGCCGAATACATACTAGTGACTGTGAATATTAAACTGCAAAATACTATTTAAATATTACTCCTGCAAATTCTACATCTCTGTGGGTGATCGGCACAGATGCGCGGGAGCTTGCTGTTTTGTAGCCTCTGCCGTGTGTCACTATATGAGGACACGAACGCATGAACCGTCACTTCATGTGAATTTACCGTTTCATTTGAGAAAACTGTCATATCATAAGCACAGACACTCAAAAATGTAATAATAATAATACGTCTCTATTAATAATAATAATTATGCCTAGACGGTTGCTTGTTTTTTTACTTGTTTTGTTGTAAAGAGATTATCTGATTAATATATAATTTTTTATATTCCTAGACTTATTTGTTGCAGTTTTTTATACAATTATATTGTAAAACTAAAATACCTTTTTTTGTTTGCATGTTAGATTTTTGGCTGCATTTGAAGTTCTTTTTCGCTTAAGAAAATAAATAATATTACTGTCAAATTGATGTCAGATAATAATAATACTGTAATAAATACAGTAGTTCACCATGTATTTATTCATGTTTTATTAAGGGATACGTCTGAAGCACACCATAAAAATAATTCTAGCAATTTACACAGGGCTAGTAGTATAAACTACAGCTGTGTATACAGATACACACCCAGTTATCGGATCAGTACTCAGTATCGGCCGATACCCTGAGCCCAGATATCGGAATCGGTATCGGGAAGAGAAAAAGGGTATCGGAACATCTGTATTTGTAAGTCCCGTTGGATAAAAAAGGAAAACACAAGGGATCATCCTTTTTTTTTTAACAGCGGTGTTTACAAAATGAAGTCTTTCCTTGTTTAAATGAGTGTTTACAGTATATGAGACATGATACATTGCAGTAAGTTGTACTGTTTCTTTTAACATACCTTCTGGTGTTCATTCATGTTTATTTTGTGCAGAAGTAAAGTAGAAGTAAAGAAGACATGATTAGGTCACTTGCCACTTGAATTGAGGAGGCTACAGTGATCAGTCATGCCACAGATAGCATCAAAATGACATTTTTTGTTAATTTTTTGTGACAATCAACCATCAATGTTTTGGAAATTGACTTTGGTCCTACAAAACTATTTCAGGCTGAACTTAAAAATGACTTTTTTATATAACAATATAATTACAAATTCTTTAAAATATTTCACAGAATTATCTACTCCTACATTGTTGACTTGTGCTTTGTAAATTAGAAGTCAATAACTGGGTTTTGGAATAGCCACAATGATAGCAATGACACTTCAAATAGAACAACATCTTTTTATCAGTTACAGGCACAGAAATGGCAGATAGTCTGACCACCACTCCTCGTCTCATCAAAACTCATTTACCTGTTCAGTTAGTACCCAAGTCCTTCTGGGATCAGAACTCAAGGGTAAAGTACTGGGGATTCTTTTGATTGTATGATGTGACTGCTAGCTGATATGTAATTCAATCTGCCTAGGTCTGACTGTATATTACCTTCATCATTTTCTCATTTGTACTTTAAAGGTGAGCTTTTGAAATAGTTTATGTCTATAGGTTCCTAATAATTTCCTAACTTTATTCTATCAAAGATTTATGTGCAAAGATGACTATAAGTAACTAATTTGTAACTTGATTTCTTTAAAAAAAAAAATTAAATATGTGTAAATAAGTGTAAAAAGTAAAAAAATAAAATAAATAATAATACGTTAAAAAAAAAGTACAATAAACACTACCCTTGTAATCTACAAATAGCAGATGGGGACAAGTTTGGGAAATTTTATTGAAAATAGACATGTTTGGAGTTAGGTGTGGAACTGGTAGTAGAAATTAAACACTGCAGATTTAATGAAACAAATGTTATGAAATTATAACTCTCTGATTAAGACAAAACATGTCCTGTATTATGCCATAATATATATATATATATATATATATATATATATATATATATATATATATATATATATATATATTTATTTATTTATTTATTTTATTTTATTTTTTTTTCACTCATTCCAGATTGTGTATGTAGCACGTAATGCAAAAGACAATGCCGTTTCCTACTTTCATTTTGATCGAATGAACATGGTACAGCCTGAACCAGGGGACTGGAACCACTTCTTAGAGAAATTTATGAAAGGAAAAAGTAAGTTAAACACACACACACACACACACACACACACACACACACACACACACACACACACACACATATATATATATATATATATATATATATATATATATATATATGTGTGTGTGTGTGTGTGTGTGTGTGTGTGTGTGTAAATTTCTAATATACAATCCCTACATTATTAATAAATAACTTTATCATTGGAGGCACTGTTTTAACGTTAATAATTTCTCATCAGATGTGTTTGGTCCTTGGTTTGACCATGTCAGTGGATGGTGGGAGAAAAAACAGACATATTCTAACCTACTGTACTTGTTCTATGAGGATTTGGTTGAAGTAAGTTAAATTCATGAAGTGACAATCTTAGAAATCAATGTTACATGTGTCTAAAGTGTGTATTTTTCTTTGTCTTTTCCAGGACACTGGACGTGAGGTGGAACGTTTGTGCTCATTCTTGAGTTTGTCCACTTCAGTTGAAGAGAGGGAAAAAATTACAAAAGTGGTTCAGTTTGACATTATGAAACAGAACAAGATGATCAACCATGAAACAATCCCTTTCATGGACTTCAAGATCTCACCCTTCATGCGAAAAGGTTAATAAACCACTAAATTATGTAATGTCATTCTTCTGCCCTTTCACTTGGATTTTATCTTCTTTTTGTTTGTGTTCCAAAAGGTAAAGTTGGAGACTGGAAATGTCACTTCACTGTGGCACAAAATGAACAGTTTGATGAGGTCTACAAACAGAAGATGAATACCACTCTCAAGTTTCGCACTGAGATTTAATATTTGAGTTCTAGATCTTTTTGATTGTTAGTGATATTGATTATTAGAAATTGATTGTTAGTGATGTGTACAACTTTCAGGACAGACATAGAATAACCTCAGAAGTTTTTTAACCAGTGGCAGACTAAGGGCCAGGTTTACTAACAGCTTGCGCCAGTGCAAACAGTCTTTTGGGGTTAAAATAGTACCATCAGGATTTACTAAAGATGTACAGTGAAGAATAAGCTCTGAAATTATGTGGACACAGTTATTTTTGTGCCTGACTTTATTGAATATGCATTTGTTGGAATTTCCATTTCAGACGCAAAATTTATGGGAGGAGATTATTAAAATTAATCATGCAACGAGATTTACTAACATTTGCCCTTGTCAAATTACTGGTATTTGCACCATTATTTAACACCCCAAAAAAGTATGTCTTAAATGTTTTGCATTTGAAATGGCTGAATTGGTTGATATGTAAATGAGAGGTTGCGTTTGTGTTCATTAATTTGTGTATTTTCATTTAATCACCCTCAGAAATTTCCAACAATTGTTTTGGAAATGCGGTCACTTGCTAATTTCCCGTTTAGTAAATCTGGTCGTAAGACAGTAATTCAGGCCTGGAATTTGAATCCATCCCAGGCTAATTCCACTGCTACCCTCACTGCCAACATAACACCTAACATAGCAGAGAGTCCTTAAAATGGAAAATGGACATTTCTGATCAAATTTGGCACTAGAAAATGTGAATATTAGGATATTATCCTTAACTCCAAACATGTTTGGATATTAGGATATTATCTAGCCAAGAGAATAATATCTTACTATCGTCTATTTACGTTCTCACCAAACATGTGCTAGATGAGTGTTGGTCTGACAGCTAAGATTTGTATTGTTCATACTTATAATTAACCTTTTGGGTTAAAATGTTATTTATCCCTGTTGATAAGACACAAAAGCCTGTTGTTTTATTATTATTATAATTATTACTATTTTATTCAAGTCAAGTCAAGTCACCTTTATTTATATAGCGCTTTAAACAAAATACATTGCGTCAAAGCAACTGAAAAACATTCATTTGAAAAACAATGTGTCAATAATGCAAAATGACAGTTAAAGGCAGTTCATCATTGAATTCAGTGATGTCTTCTCTGTTCAGTTTAAATAGTGTCTGTGCATTTATTTGCAATCAAGTCAACGATATCGCTGTAGATGAAGTGACCCCAACTAAACATGAACTCTTGCTGCTGCATTTTGGACTAGCTGTAGTTTGTTTACTAAGCGTGCAGAACAACCATCCAATAAAGCATTACAATAATCTAACCTTGAGGTCATAAATGCATGGATTAACATTTCTGCATTTGACATTGAGAGCATAGGCCTTAATTTAGATATATTTTTGAGATGGAAAAATGCAGTTTTACAAATGCTAGAAACGTGGCTTTCTAAGGAAAGATTGCGAACAAATAGCACACCTAGGTTCCTAAGTGATGACGAAGAATTGACAGAGCAACCATCAAGTCTAAGACAGTGTTCTAGGTTATTACAAGCAGAGTTTTTAGGTCCTATAATTAACACCTCTGTTTTTTTCAGGATTTAGCAGTAAGAAATTACTTGTCATCCAGTTTTTTATATCGACTATGCATTCCATTAGTTTTTAAAATTGGTGTGTTTCACCGGGCCGTGAAGAAATATAGAGATGAGTATCATCAGCATAACAGTGAAAGCTAACACCATGTTTCCTGATGATATCTCCCAAGGGTAACATATAAAGCGTGAAGAGTAGCGGCCCTAGTACTGAACCTTGAGGTACTCCATACTGCACTTGTGATTGATATGATACATCTTCATTCACTGCTACGAACTGATGGCGGTCATATAAGTACGATTTAAACCATGCTAATGCACTTCCATTAATCCCAACAAAGTGTTCAAGTCTATGCAAAAGAATGTTGTGGTCAATTGTGTCAAACGCAGCACTAAGATCCAATAAAACTAATAGAGAAAAACACCCACGATCAGGTGATAAGAGTAGATCATCAAATTTTCAAAGAAATACTTTCATCCAAAATTCAGATACCTACTGTAAAACCAAAAAGTGTCAGCATTAGGCCCTTCTGAACTCTCACATCTGTCAGATAAAGGGCAAACTGAAGGGTAAGTTCTGTTTATGAATATAAAGTAACCCAAGTAACACTTTAAGCTTTATAAGTTTAGAAGTAATCTTGCATTGAGTAGATATGAATTCTCTTCAATCCCTCTTTCCAAATATACTTCGGGATACTAACTCTGATATCATTTTCCGATGTCATGCTGCTTTAAGATAATCTGATGATCTGAGGACAGTGCAAAACAAACCATGTCACCAAATCCTCGGCCATAGGTGGTTGACTCAAAAGGTTATACATAGTACAATGTTCCTGAGGTAAATCCTGAAAATCAGGTAAAGAATGTTTTATGTATTAGAAGTATCAGGAAAAAAATGAGATTGGGAAAGATGTTTTGTATCTGGTCAAAAGTGGCAAATTTACCATCTTTATAAAAATCATTTACCAAAGTGAGCTCCACAGTAAAAATAACTTACCTGAACATCATAGCCCTGGCATTAGCAGGCCAGTAATAATTTAGAAAAGAAAAACTGGAAGTGCTAGACCAGTCATCCCCTTAGGCTTCTGTGTGTGGACCTTAGAGATTCGATGTGCTCTATATTCCCTAATAAATGGCAAAATAATCTAGCTGTTTGAAAAAGAATGAAGCTAATATATTGTCAGCTTCTGAAAAAGAAAGACAAAATGAGGCAGAGAGACCAATTTTAATAGCATTGACCAATTTAAGAAAACAGAAGACCTCTCCACTTTTCAATGGATAACTTTAGTGTCTTAATGGCTTCAGTGAAACTAAGACCAAAAATATGTTTTGAATTTTCAAGAATGACTAAACCTTAGTACAGTCATGGCCACCTTTTTTGGCAGTGACATTTTGTGTTTTTGTATATTATTATTATCCAGATTTTTTATCCTGACACAAAATAACCAGGTAACATTAATTGACTAATCATATCAGCAGCACATTTGACAGTGTGAATGAGTACTAGTCAGTTAAAATCACTATCATTCTAAATAGATTATAAGAGCAAACTGATTGCTAGAAAAGGAGGGAAGAAGTGCTTCCAATCAATGGTTTTGGTATGAATAAAGAATGGTATTAAAACACCCTGAAGTGCTTACATATTTTTTTTCAAATACTGCAATATATGCCTGGTCCATGTATGGCTATATATTGATACATAAATATAATATGTAATAGCTTTATTGAAACATGTAATTAATCTCTCTTGCATGAGTTAATTCATGGGTTTCCATAAAGGTGAACACATATTCACACATTCATTGTAACATATTTTAGCACATGTACATCTAAACACAGCAATAATTAAATAAATACATTTCCTCCCACTTTCCATCAAGTTTGTTATTGTGTGTAAATACTTGAATAACAATAAAAAGATTCAACAAAAGTGACATGAAATTTCACACACATTTGATGAACTGATAATAAAAGATAATAAAGAGCACCTGAACAGGGCAGGGGTCAATATCAAAATCAAGTCACAAATTACATTTAGGTGAATTGCCCTAAAGAGGGACACTGCCTAATGTGGGACACTTAAGGTATCGTGTTTGTAGCTCCCCCATAAATAAATGAATGCCAGTGAAACTCTGGGTTGCCAAAGTAGTCCAATAGTAGCAAAAGTCCAGCCTAGAAATGACAAGGGTCTGGACAAAAAGTTGAGCAGTGAGATTTTATTTCACTCTTCCACCAAGGCACATGCAAGTTTACAAACTCATCTGAGGTTGCATATGTGTCACAGTGCCTGGTTCGTGTATCCCTGGGTGTCCACTAGAGGTCTCACTTCCCCATATCGTCACCTCACTTCAGGAACTGCGTATCCCACTAGCCTTTGTTCTGGACTCATCACTGTTCATTGCACACAGCTGTTACCACTCACATTGTTTGCACCTGCCTATATATACCCTGTTTGTTTCTGTCATTGTTATAGAGTCCTTGTTTAATGTCACCCTGTTATGTTGTGTTCCCTGGCTTATGTTTGTGTTTATTGTTTTGGACTGCTTACCTGGATTTTGACCTTTGCCTGGCTGGATTAAAGATTCTGGATTACCCTAATAAACACTGCGTTTGGATCTACCTGTTTGTGTGCATTCCCATGACTATATGGTCACATGTGGTCTGGCATAAAGCCCTGCATTTCAGCCCGAGCCCGAGGGGCCCCGACTTATTTAAGCCCCTAGGGCCGGGCTTCGGGCCAATTTTCACGTTATAGCTCACATGCGGGCCGGGCCTCGGGCCTTTTTTGGGTTATCCTTCTATTTATATTTTTAGACATTAATAAAAAAAAAAATTAGAAGTTGACGTCGACGATAGAAAAACAAACATAGACATTTCATAACCTCATAACTTTCATAATTTGATAATTCAACCCGTTATAATTATACTGACATACTGACATGACAGTCTCACGCACGCACGCTTTTCCGTCAGCGCGACCCACGATTATACTTCACTTATATCCACTTACTGTAGTAGTAGCTATTATAGGCCTCTAAATTAATGTATTAATCATAGCCTAGTTGGCCAACTAATAATTATAAAATGATGATTCATGCAGCGGCGAGCATTTCTGTGTCTGCACCTGTTGTTGCGGGCCACGCAGGAAAGAAGAGAGCGCTGGCCGAGTTTGAAAACATTGTGGAGCAGGACGAGGATGACGACGAAGTACAGCAATACATGCGCCTCAATCACAACACGGAAGGTGATGGACGAGATGTGCTGCTATGGTGGAAACAGCACGAGACCCTGCTACCGCAACTGTCAAGACTGGCTCGCTCTGTGTTTAGTGTCCCGCCATCAGCAGCAGCGAACGTGTCTTCAGCGCAGCGGGAAGAGTGATAGAAGAGAGGAGGACTGGGTTAAAACCTTCCACTCTGGATGCTATTCTTTTTCTCCACGATGCTCCGTAAGACACTGTTCCAACTTTTCATTTGACTGGACTTTATTTTCGTTTAACTGTTGGAAACTAATGGAAAAAAGAATGGACATGTTCTGTGGTGCATTTTTGAGGTAAGATAACCTGCAAGTTTGTTTTTAATTAATTTAATTTGTTTATATTGTAGGCTATTTCTCATTTCGTTTGCGAGCGCTGTTGCGAGCCTGCCTCAGTATTTCAATTTTTTTTTTTTTACTCACTGTGGTTTAATAAATAAACATATAATAAACTAACTGTCTGTGTGATATGCTTGAAGTGTTTTATATCTATGGATTTTATTGTAGCCAAGTAAAGTATTAGTGTTAATTTAAGAGGCTTAATTGATTAAATATAGGCTACTCACTGTCGGCTCGGCTGATTAACGTAAATCTTCATTAAAAAAAAAATGCTCCAAACATTTTTCTAAATTAACTTGATAAAGAAATGAAAAGAAACATAACACAAAACTGACCCCTTTTTTAACTGTTGCAAATAGGGCAGGCTTCTGCTGTGTAATAAAATAAATAAATAAATAAACAAAAACATGGGCTCGTGTCGGACTCGGGCTGATAATTCTGATGAGCTGTCGGACACGGGTCGGGCTAGGGCCTGAGCGTCTCGGGCCAGGGCCGGGCTCGGGCCTAGATTTGAGGCCCGTGCAGGGCTCTAGTCTGGCATTAGAAGGACAATCAGCTGTCCTTCCTGCATCCTTTAACAACGTCTTAGGCATCTTACATTACGGACATTGGAGTTTATTGTTCTGGCCACATCTGCAGCAGGACGATGACATGTTCACACAGGTGATCAGAGACCTGGGCATCTTTCTTCTGGTGTTTTTCAGAGTCAGTAGAAAGGTCTCTTTGATGACCTGAGTTAATGGAACTGTGACATTAATTTTCTCCTGCCTATAAACCATGTCTTAAGGACTGTTCCACATTTGCATGTGTAAAAATTGTTAAAATTATTGTTTAAACTCTTTTTAAAATAAGATCTGTAATGTTTATTTGGAGTATCTTTAAAATACAGTATCCTGAAAACTGGACTTTTTTTTTATTTTTGTACATTATGAAGTGTATTAATTGATTATTCATTTACATTAAAATATATAAGTAAATTCATTGTCACATATTTTTCAATGTGTGAAAAGCAGCAGTTTCTTATGCATATAATATAATGTAATATATTAACACAATATATTATTCTGTATATGTTATATACATTAAGAAATGTAATATACAGTATAAATAGTTAATATATAAGAAAATATATTTTATTTGTATAAAAGGCTGCATGCCTCTTATTTGATTGGCAAGAAGCTTGTTTGCCTGACTCCCAGTTCAAACTGCTTCTGTTTGAGTTAACACATTAGAAACCTGATCACTCAAGAAAGAGTTGTATTCATATTTTAATTTAAGAATAGTGTTAAGATCACAAAGATTTAGATGTGGAAAGCACTTGTTCTACATATAAAAGTATAGTTTCTATCTCGGACAAACGTCTACACTTCTCCCTCTTCACAGACGATTCATATGTGACAATATGGCTTCTTAACACTACTTTACAGGTTTCCCAAAGACATGAGGCTGAAACATCCTCCTTGTCATTAGTCTTCAGAAAATTTAAATAAACACTTAGACCCATATGAATGAAACTGTTTTTCCATGAATAACTGAGCATCGGCAACACTGAGCATTTGTTTAAAAAGAAATTCAGACACACAGAGACAGGGTTATGACCCAACGCCTTCACAAGATTTTATAATCTCTGTATGGAACCAGTTTTGTGCTGAGTTCTGGGTAGTAGGGAAATCAGACAACTGGTAAGATGTAGTTGCATGTCAGCGCCTTTCCCTTCTCCGAGATGATGACATGCACTTTTTAGGCCCAAATAATGATTTGTGAACCCTGGGCCAGCTTTCCTTTGATGTATGATTCGCTATGAGGACAATATTTGGCCAAACACAACTATTAAAAAATCTGATTGCAAAAACATCAAAATGCAGAAAAAATTGCCTTTGAAGTTGCCCAAATGAATTCCTAGCAATGCATTACATTACATTTAGACATTTAGAAGACGCTTTTATCCAAAGTGACAAATGAGGACAATGGATGCAATCAAAATCAACAAAAGAGCAATGATATACAAGTGCTATAACAAGTCTCAGTTAGCTTAAGAAAACAGATAGAATATAAAAAAAAATATAGAGCAAGCTAATGTTAGAGGCATTTTCCCTTTGTTAATTGTATAATAAATAAAAAGAAAACAGATAGATCCCAAAAAGATTAGAGAAGCTAGTGATAGGTTTTTTAAAGAAAACAACCAATTATTAAATAAATAGAGTGCAAGTCTAAAAGGCTGTTGTGTCAGTTTTTATTTTATCTTATTTTTATACAGGCTAAATCTAAAAACAATAATGTGTTTTTTTGTGTTAATAATACAAAAACAGTATAAAATGTATGTGTATAATTTTATTTTAATTTATTTATTAATTGTCTGTTGTCCTGATGTACCTCTGTGGCTTTAAATTCTTCATATTTATAGGGGGCAGTCGTGGCCTAATTGTTAGAGAGTGGGACTTGTAACCCTGTATTGAGTTGTTTTTTTGTCAGTGAAAATAACATCAAAAGGTGAGCTGCTGCTGAAGAAGAAGAAAAAAAAAACGCTACAAGCAGCTTAAGTTGGATGGCTGGTCTCAGCGGGTTTAAGATGGAAGTAGCTGGTTTCAGCTGGTCTCCCAGCCTGACCAGCTAAAGATTTGGTCAAAACCCCTCTAAAACCAGCATGCAAAGTAGCTATGTCCAGCTATGACCAGGCTGGAAGACCAGCTAAAACCAGTCAAGCAAATTTTTTTCAGCTCTCTTGATAATAATAATAATAATAATAATAATTAAACGCGTTTAAAATGCTAAACTAAGTTAAATAAACATGTTTTATTTAAATTGACATCTATTTATTTCAACTTTTTGACAAATAAGCGTTTGATTAGTTATAACATTTTATAATGTAAAACCCATATAAAGAGAGGAGAAGAAGAAGAAGAAGAAGAAGAAGAAGAAGAAGAAGAAGAAGAAGAAGAAGAGAATACAGTAAATTCAGCAAGACGTTTATACATTGAGAGGACTTTTATTTTGACATGACGATCAGTGTTCCTGATCACGCCTAACAAACCGAGTCACACGATGGTCTTTCTGATCAACGCTTTTCTGTTCATTTATAGCGCGTTTAATTTCGATATCTCTGTTAAGAGGCTGTTAAGGATGTGAAAGCCCATCGCTGAGGAAAAAGGTAGCTAAACGTATTCCTTTCTCAGTTCAGTGTGATTTAAGTTAGGTCTGCTGACAAACTACCAGACAAGCAAGCATGTTTACAATAGAGGACAGACTGCACATTTGATTTTAGGCACACAATTAAAAATAAATAAATAGAGTAAGGTATCCATTTCAACACTAACACTGTCCAGCCTTTATGAAATCCAGTGCATCACTTGTTCTGATGTTCACAGGTGCCTATATAATAAAATGTTCATTGTGTATATAAATACATGCATAAAAACATTATAAGAAGACACAGTTTTGTATATTTGTTATTTCTTTTAACAAACACCAAAAGACAATGAATAAATAAACTGCTGATCCAAGCAGAAAACACATATTTGTGATTATAAAGGTTTTAGCATTAGAAACCGGTCTAGATTTAAGCAGTGGGGTTTGTGATGGGGCTTATGATTTTTGTGTGACTAGTAACGCTTTACTACAAAGATGTATACATAAACATTTGATTAAATTCCATGAATTAATCTTTTATACACATTTGTCCATTTTGGTTAACGTTAAATTATGAATACATTCTACTCTTTACCATTAGATCATGTCAGTTTTAATGATGCTACTTTAATGCATTGTTATAAATGAATTGAACCAGTGACACTTAATGAACATGGATTTGATTAACAGATAAACCATGCATTCATATTTCAGGGTTGTTGATAATGTTACTTAATGCTTAATACTGAATAAAAAAATAAGCATTTAATATGCAGGCAAGTGTGTCTGTTTTTATAAAATCTTCCTTTTTTGGAAATACCTTGGGTACTCTTTTAACATGAATATTTAACATGATGTAAATGTGTTTTATTTTAAGAAGTCACATGGTTATGTAATTTTAATATATTTTGCATGTATGATTGTTTGAGTGATGGAGAGGGTCTGGCATGGCTGGTGCTGTCACACAGGTGCTTCATAAACTGAGAAGCATTGGATCTAGCCTCTCATATCCAAACCCATCTTATGGCCTCCATCTACCCGGCCTCATTAGAGGACACACCTGACGTGAAGGAGGGCTTCCTGTGTCCTCTTTGTTTGAAGGACCTCCAGTCGTTCTACCAACTACAAGGCCACTATGAAGACGAACACTCTGGTGACAACCGGCATGTTGGTGGTCAGCTGAAAAGTAAGCTGGAATAGGATTGATTGCCATTTCTCACATTACTCAGGGAAATAAACATGAATAGGGTGTCTCCTGTGTCACAGTGATAAAAGTGATAAAAGGTGTTCCATTCGATCAAAAGTGCCATACGAAGTGGACTTCACACACAGTTTAGTCTGCCATCTATTCCCGTCCGTAGGGAGTGTACATGTTCAGTTTACCCATCAGCCATTGTGCACTACCCCAGAACTGCAAGAAGTTTGTCTAAAATAAAGGCAGTGAAAATGATTTGAGGCTTTGAGTGAAGCTTCTTTTATTGAGTAGTCTATACTTAGACCCAGGTGTGACTTGTATGTAGTTGCTCATCGGCATAAAGTGGACGAGATTGACTTACAGTGCAGCTATCATGATCATGTTTCAATTTGATTTAACTGTATATAATAATCATATAAATGCACATTGATGTATTATACACTAGCGTTAAAAAGTTTAGATCAGTAAGATTTTTAATGTTTTTAAAAGAAGTCTCTTCCGCTCACAAAACATTATTATCATCGTTGAAAAGTATTTAGTAAACAGTTGTAATATATTCCTTTCATAGCACTATTGGCGATTTGTCATGAAGATCTTTTATCACAAGTGTTAAATGTGTTTGTGTAGTAGACGAAACTGTTACGCTGGTTCACATAGGGACACACAATATTCAGGCTGTGTAATAGACTTTTAGATCAATCCACATTTAGTAAAACTGTCCAGAGCTTATCATATTTATCGACTTGAATTTTAATTGGAATCTTATCGCCCAATCCTAGATGCAGGTTGGCTTAATAAAACACAAGACAAATAATAAAATTTCTTGTTATAATTTCCAAGGGCTTACTCGGTAGTTAATTCATGCTTATTTAAAGGGGTCATATGATGCTGTCTAAAAAGAACATTATTTGGTGAAATGAAATGTATTTATGTTGTTTATGGTTGTAACGGTAAAGCTTCATCGCCACGGGAAGAAGGAGGCGGGAACCGGCAGACAATCAAAATGAAGCTTTAATGATAAAATAAATACAAAACAGCGTGACAGCCCCTCGCGGACGACTGTCATACACAAACAAAATCAAAACACAAAATAAACTCCAGGCCTGGTCCTCTCTCGTCCTTCACTGTCGTCGCTCCTCTTTTGTATCCTTCCGATCTCCTCCATGGGACTCAAACCGGTGAGTGTCGCAGGTGTCGTTCATTTCCAATCACTCCACCAGCCTCGCTCCATTCCCATGTCTCTCAGCCCCGCCCCACTCGTCACAATGGTAAAAAAAAACAAAAACATTATTTTCCACATACTGTACATTATTGTTTCTCCTCTATGCCCCGCCTTCTGAAACACATTTTAGGGGTGTGTGAACGAATCTTAACTCTGATAAAGAATATCTCTTTGTTTTTGAGACTTTAGTCTTTGCAACTTTACAGATTTTCTTTATGCACCAAGAGCTTGTAACACTCCAAAGAGAAAGAAAACATTTAAATCGTATCATATGACCCCTTTAAAAGAAGTTATATTCAGTTAATCAATCAAGAACAGTCTGTTATGTCGTGTGATATTGCGAAATTATTATCATAATCTTAAACACACTGGTTTGCAGCACAAATAGTTTAACAGTTTAATGGACTTTGATATTCTTATAGTTACCTGTAACCGCTAACAAAGTGGATATCTTGTATTTTTTAAGAAAATAGCTTGCTTCTGTGTTGCAAATGTATGTTATATATGTTCCTTATCACCAAGTGCCAAATTCTGTCATCAGTACATAGCCAAGGCCTATGTGGTCCCACTGCTGCCAATCGTATTTTGACTCACTGGGTTGCCATTTGGCAGGAAAACACAGTGTTCTGCAGCCATGGAAGCCAGTATAAACTGGACCAGAGATAGCATATCGCACCCAACCTAAAAAGCTTCAGCATCCATCTAAAACAGTTCATGACCTGAGGCATAGTAAATGGGGACATTGGTATAAGCTTGTTGTTTTATATACAAACAAAGCTTGAGGACCAAAACCAATGCAAAAGGTAATGTATTTAGGCAGCATCAGCTGATTCTTCTTCTAGACAAACAGTTGTTCTCAATTCCAGTCCTAGGGACCCCCAGCCCTTATCAGACACATGTAATTAAGGTCTAGAAATCTCTGCTAACAAGTTGATGAGTGGAATCAGGTGTGTTAGATGAGGTACAAAGGACAGGTGAAGGAACTGACATGTTCAGTTATTAAGCATTTTTCATGTTTTTTTCAGGCCTGGTGCAAAAGGCAAAGAAAGCCACAGACAAGCTATTAAAGCGGGATGGAGATGAGAGGACAGGCAGCAGTTATGAATCGTGTTATTATGGAGGAGTGGACCCCTACATGTGGGAGCCACAGGAGCTCGGTAAGATTCTTACTACCAAATTACTACAGATAAAAAAATAATAAAAATAAAAATAAAGCTAAGAGTACAAATTAAAAAAAATATATATATAAGATTCCAAGCTAGTTAATATTTTCTGTTAAAATAGGAGCCACCCGCAGTCACTTGGATTTTTTCAAGAAGCAAAGAGCTGCAAGAATTGATCATTATGTTATTGAAGTCAACAAATCCATTATACGACTGGAAAAGGTGAATATTTGTCTGTTATGCTCCTAGTAATTTCAGTTGCATCTTATATGATTGTTGATATACTCTAAGCAAGTAGAGGTCAACCGATAATTGATTAAAACCGAAACTGATAGCTAGGTTAGACCACACTGGTCGATAAAGATTAATCAACCGATAACTTCTAAAATGGATACTGAACAAAAACTAAAATAATGCTTTACTATTTAAAAAAAATTACTGAACCATACTTTGTACAATAATAAAAAAATATTCATATTAATTTTATATTGATAATTAAAGATAGTTCATTTACTAATGTTAACAGAAGCAACTTCAAAATTTCAAAATTCAACATCTCAATTAAATTTGTAGATGTTGAAATTAACAGACTCTACTAGATGGGCATCTTTAAACATCTACACCATTTGTTCTCAAACCTGTCCTGGAGTACCCCCAGCCCTGCACATTTTGTATGTCTCCCTCATCTGTCACACCTGATTCATCTCATCAGCTCATTATTGGAGACTGCAAGACCTGAAGTGAGTGTTTCAGATATAGGGAGACATACAAAATGTGCAGTGCTGGGGGTATTTCATGGAGAGGTTTGAGAACCACCGATCTACACCATATCATGAACTTACATATATATGGATACTCACACACTTTAATTGCTTCTATTCTAGAACACTTAATGAAAATAACGAAACAAAATATGGCAGTTGCACACCTGGCAAAAAGCACATCACCACGTGGAAAACTCACAGCTATCGGGAATCGCACACCAGACGTGTCGTGTTCAATTCAAACAGCGGTCTAAAACCGTTTATTTAATCACCAAACAGGCAAAAGTTTACCTCAAGAATAATGATCAAAAAGCAACATAGGTGAGATTTGAAGTTCAGTGGTTAAAAAAAAAAAAAAACTGAGCAAAAAGAAAGAAAAATTGCAATCTATATTATTATTGTCTTTATTAGAGCCACAGAATTACAGATGTTTCTCTGAAAAATACAAAATTTTATTGGTCATAATGTTCAATTAACAATGATTTGGAAAAAAAAATATTGAATGGAAACAATGTGAATGGCGATCTGTGGCACTAAATCAACATATCAGTTTGCTTTCTCATGTCACTAGCTTTAAATCTTTAACTTTGCTGGTTAAAAAATGTTTTAATGTGACCAGATATAAACTAATGCAAACAGATGGTAACAATCATGACATTAAGCATTTGCGTCAGACTTCTAGTCAACAAATTAATGACTTAATAATTAAATAAAAACATGCCTTACAGTATAATGTGTACACACCATTTAGTTGTCCATGTTTTAAATCTGCATCTGAAGTGTCCGCTCTGTGCAGCACGCAAATCAATGGGATCATATTGTCTACACTTGCTATCCAATAAGACATTCCAGAGAAGGTGAAGATCCTTTTTATGTTGTTTATGCCAGAATCCATTATCTTTGAAGCATATTTTGATGAATTGTTATAGTTTAAAGTCTGTCAGAGCTCATTATTTTTCTGTTGACTTTTATGGACAGACTTATTATTAAGTAATGCCTGATTTAGTTTCAGAATTTAATATAAGATCAAATTAAAAAACTTAATTTAACTTAACTAACCCGGTTACCACCATGAATATAGCCGAGGTATGGCTTTAAATCATAAAAAAATAAACTGTGCAGCACGCAGCCTCAAGTTTCAAAACAAACAGCACGTTCTGTCAGTGATTTTGGTCTCTAGAGGTTGCTCTCGTGCTGTATAATCACAGAGGAGCTTCTCAGCCTCTTCAGGAACAGATGCAATCTGGAAAAAATATGGACATGATGTATTTTTGCCAATAGTTCCAGCAATCAACTATCTGTGCCGATTAATCGGCAAAACTGATACATCGGTCGACTTCTATAAGCAAGTGTTGGAAAACAGACATGAATGCTTTGCCATGCATAGTGCATGTGCATGGCTTTGGTTTTTACAGTAAATACTTAATCTCTGTTGTTGTGTTACTATGGCTGTAAAAAACCTCAGTACTCAAAGAAACTTTGTTGTATTTAGAAAATATTACAAATATGTTATTATTCAGGAAGCTAGCGATAAACATAACAGTTTGACTAACTATAAATGGCTTGCTTAGGTAAATTCTCTTCAAACTTGCTATGTCAGTAATTGATCTGAAAGTCAAAACTGACTTTTCAGATTACACGAAATATCACATAATTTAAAAAAAATCAAGGCAAAACAAAGTTCGTTTTGAGTTAATTTTGGCAGTTCGAAACAGCTGACCAAAGCAAACTTTCTGGGGGAGTTTGTTTTGGCTCCTAGACACATTTGAGCTATCATTAGGGCCTTTTCATAGTACCATAACTAATTTTGGAACTACCCACTTTTTGGCATTTTCGCACCACTGGAACTGGGTGCGATTTTAGTACCGGACTGCCTTTTTTGAGAACCAAATTTGCTCCTACTGCGGAGCTAAAGTAACAAACTGATTTTTTTCCACATCATACTAATGTTTTCAAACTATGAGACGTTCACATTTCCCATAAAGGACTGATTATGGAAATGGAATGGTTCTTTTGTATTGCAAACATGAAACTTGACTCTGAACTGATGCTAATCCTTATTCTTTTGTCTATGAAATTCTGACCATTGGTGCCCGTCTCACACCTAGATTGTCTACAAATCATTACATCGTTTTGTTTAGGGGATACGCGACAGCACTACCACGCGTTTGCTTTAATCTGCACCCCACCTCCAGCAGCGCGACACATGTTTATATTAATCTACACCCCGCCTCCAGCAGCGCGACGCGTTTATATTATTCTACACCCCGCCTCCAGCAGCGTGACACGTTTACATTACAGGCTTTTATTTGAAGCAGGCTTTTATTAGAGGCAGGCCTTTATTTCTAATTTCATGTGTTTGATAAGTAATTGTTTTAAATAACCCATTTTAAATCAAAAGCGATAGCGTAAACACTTGGAAACACTTGTTTGTTTACTGTGTTGAGACGTCAAAGTCAAAGTCACCTTTATTTATATAGCGCTTTAAACAAAATACATTGCGTCAAAACAACTGAACAACATTCATTAGGAAAACTGTGTCAATAATGCAAAAATGATAGTTAAAGGCAGTTCATCATTGGATTCAGTTATGTCATCTCTGTTCAGTTAAATAGTGTCTGTTAGTGTTGTCACGGTACCAAAATTTCAGTATTCGGTACCGATACCAGTGAAAATCCACGGTTCTCGGTACCAATTTCGGTACCAAAGCAAAACACGAAAATAGCTAATTAAAAAAAAAACTTTTTAGCACTAAAAATAAAACCAATGCCATTCTTTATACTTATTTACAATTGTGTTTCAAGTTTTTCTACAAGTTATATATTTATGAAAAACAGTAAACAAGTTTCACCTAAATTTAATTTGTCTTTTAATTTATGAAATTTAAACACATTTTATTTCTGGTAAATAAAGGGAATTTTCTATTAAAATTAAAACATGTAAGAAATATTGTGATTTATTTCTTTAAAAAATAAAGTTTTATAAATGTTATCAACAGTAGTAGCATTATCACATACATTTTACTAAATAATAGTAATATTTCTAGCACAATGCCTTTATGTAAAAATTAACCTTTAGGCCTAATGAATGCATATTTGTCATTTTAACTGAACTTAAAACTGGTGGTGATGCTTAAGATATTTTTGGTCATTGATGGTTTCTGTAAAAAAATAGTAATAGATCATATTAATTATTATTCATATCAATAATTATTAAAAGATAATACTACTACTAATTCTACTATCATACTAATGTATATACAATGCACTATGAATTGATGAGCTGCTGGGTTCATGAATATTAATCACGTTGTCTGCGTTCGGTCAAACTGATTTGCTGAGATCAAAACAGGGACGGTACTAAATCAGCGCCAGCCAATGAAATTGCCAAACTACTACATAGTAAACAAACCCGCACGTCTCTGCCATTCATTAATTCATACAGAGACACGCAGAACACGGATTCATATTTCAGGCAACATTTGCGGCTTAACATTTACAGATACTGGTCTATATGGAGATTTGATTTGATTAATTTATGCTAACTTTGACAAATTCTATGACTGTCCATATTAAAATGTAAGTTTCATTTTCATGACTGGATTTTGAGATTCCGTCCTCATTTTCTGCTTCGCGGAAATCATAGCGCTGAACCGGGTTTGAACGGGACCTCGGTACTACCGGTACTTAAAGAAACCTGGTACCGTCACATTTAAATTTTTTTAGTACCGACTTGGTACCGAAGTACCGGGTCTTTTGACAACACTAGTGTCTGTGCATTTATTTGCAATCAAGTCAACGATGTCGCTGTAGATGAAGTGTCCCCAAACGTGCTGCGTTTGGTCTCGTACTCTATCGCATACGTTGTCAATGTTGTGCGCTAGCTAAGACCTTTGTTGTGATAAACAGTAAAGTGTGTTCAAGCATCAGCCAAGAGAGTGTAAAGAAATACCCTTTGTGAGAAGCAGTTAAATCAACGGGAGTTAAAAGCAGATCTGTGGCGAGTGGGGCGGGGCCGAGGGATGTGGGAACAAGGAGTGAGGCCGGCAATGATTGGGCAAATCAGTGACACCTGCGACCCACTGCCGGTCTCGAGTCCCATGTAGGAGATGGAATGATATAAAACTGGAGCGACGACAGTGAAGGACGAGAGAGGACCAGGCCTGGGTTTTTAGTTGTGTTTTGGTTTTTATTTGAGCGCACCAGTCGTCCGTGAGGGGCTGGTGCGCTGTTTTGTGTTTATTTTTGAATTATTAAATGTCGTTTGATTGTCCGCCGGTTCCTGCCTCCTTCTTGCCGATGACTAGGATGTTTTAATTCATTACAGTGGTGCCGAAGCCCGGGAGAAGGAGGGACGCGCTGCTGAAGATCCCTCGCCGCTGTGGTGAATCCGCGGTGCCATCGAGCAGGCGAGGAGGATGCCGCCATGGACGCTCGAGGCGGTGGACTGGAGCGAGTTGCCGGGGACGGGCAAGCTCGCTGCCGACCGCCCACGATAGGGAGGGGCGGCTGCCGTCCGTGAGGGAGCGGAGGAGTCGGCGCCGTTCGCCTGGGGGCCGGAGCCTGCTGCCTTCGTGAAGGTATCCGGGGAGCAGGGAACGGGGGACTCCTGCCGGCTGCCCAAAACCGGAGGAGCTGTCGCCGTCCACTGGGCAGCGGAGGGGTGTCGTGCCGTCCGCCGAGGGCCGTCCAGTGCCACCGCCAGGCACCGCGGAGGAGATCGCCCAGCCGGTGGAGGGCCGAGCAGCAGTGCTCCCCAGGTTCCCGCAGGTTCCCGTGAGCGGTCCCCCCCGGAGGGAGGGGGGGGGTGAGTAGAGCGCAGTCTCGTGGGTACCCCCCGGCCTGCGAGGGGCGAGGGGGGTATGTGGCGAGTGGGGCGGGGCCGAGGGACGTGGGAACAAGGAGGGAGGCCGGCAATGATTGGGAAATCAGTGTCACCTTCGACCCACTGCCGGTCTCGAGTCCCACGTAGGAGATGGAAGGATATAAAACTGGAGCGACGACAGTGAAGGACGAGAGAGGACCAGGCCTGGGCTTTTAGTTGTGTTTTGGTGCGACTGACGCGCTGTTTGGTCTTTAATTTGTATTATTAAAATGTTATTTGATTGTCCGCCGGTTCCCGCCTCCTTCTTCCGGATGAATAGGAAGTTTTAATTCATTACAAGATCGTGTAATGAATTAAACCTTCCTAGTCATCGGGAAGAAGGAAGCGGGAACCGGCGGACAATCAAATAACACTTTAATAATCACAAAATAAACAAAACAGCGCACCAGCCCCTCACGGACGACTGGTGCGCACAAAATAAAACCAAAACCTAAAATAATGCCCAGGCCTGGTCCTCTCTCGTCCTTCACTGTCGTCGCTCCAGTTTTATATCCTTTCATCTCCTACGTGGGACTCGAGACCGGCAGTGGGTCGCAGGTGCCACTGATTTCCCAATCATTGCCGGCCTCCCTCCTTGTTCCCACGTCCCTCGGCCCCGCCCCACTCGCCACATACCCCCATCACCCCTCGCAGGCCGGGGGGTACCCTCGAGACTGCGCTCTACTCCGGGGGGGACCGCTCACGGGGACCTGCGGGAACCTGGGGGTAGGACAGACGAGGCGAGAGAAAAGGAGATGGAAGGAGGAGTGACAGAGACGAGAGAGGGGAGAGAAAAAAATAATAATAATAAATTCCGGTTCCCAGACGCACTGCTGCTCGGCCCTCCTCCGGCTGGGCGATCTCCTCCGCGGTGCCTGGCGGTGGCACTGGACGGCCCTCGGCGGACGGCACGACACTCCTCCGGTTTTGGGCAGCCGGCAGGAGTCCCCCGTTCCCTGCTCCTCCCTGTTCAGGCGGACGGCAGCAGGCTCCGGCTCTCTGGCGAACGGCGCCGACTCCTCCGCTCCCTCACGGACGGCAGCCGCCCCTCCAGATAGCGGGCGGTCGGCAGCGAGCTCACCTGTCCCCGGCAACTCGCTCCAGTCCACCGCCTCGAGCGTCCATGGCGGCATCCTCCTCGCCAGCTCTGTGGCACCGCGGATTCCCCACAGCGGCGAGGGATCTTCAGCAGCGCGTCCCTCCTTCTCCCGGGCTTCGGCACCACTGTAATGGATTAAAACATCCTAGTCATCGGCAAGAAGGAGGCGGGAACCGGCGGACAATCAAACAACACTTTAATAATCACAAAATAAACAAAACAGCGCACCAGCCCCTCACGGACGACTGGTGCGCACAAAATAAAACCAAAACCTAAAATAATGCCCAGGCCTGGTCCTCTCTCGTCCTTCACTGTCGTCGCTCCAGTTTTATATCCTTTCATCTCCTACGTGGGACTCGAGACCGGCAGTGGGTCGCAGGTGCCACTGATTTCCCAATCATTGCCAGCCTCCCTCCTTGTTCCCACATCCCTCGGCCCCGCCCCACTCGCCACAGATCGTAAGTGTATTTATTTCTTGTCTCATTAGTGTTTAGCGCAGTTGTCATTGCTAGGAAACACTTGTTTGTTTACTGTGTTGAGACGTGCTGCGTTTGGTCTCGTACTCTATCGCATACGTTGTCAGTGTTGTGCGCTTGCTTAGAGCTTTGTTGTGATAAACAGTAAAGTGTGTTCAAGCGCCAGCCAAGAGAGTGTAAAGAAATACCCTTTATGAGAAGCAGTTAAATCAGCGGGAGTTAAAAGCAGATCGTAAGTGTATTTATTTCTTGTCTCATTAGTGTTTAGCACAGTTGTCGTTGCTAGGAAACACTTGTTTGTTTACTGTGTTGAGACGTGCTGCGTTTGGTCTCGTACTCTATCGCATATGTTGTCAGTGTTGTGCACTTGCTTAGACCTTTGTTGTGATAAACAGTAAAGTGTGTTCAAGCGCCAGCCAAGAGAGTGTAAAGAAATACCCTTTATGAGAAGCAGTTAAATCAGTGGGAGTTAAAAGCAGATCGTAAGTGTATTTATTTCTTGTCTCATTAGCTTTTAGCGCAGTTGTCGTTGCTAGGAAACACTTGTTTGTTTACTGTGTTGAGACTTGCTGCGTTTGGTCTCGTACTCTATCACATACGTTGTCAGTGTTGTGCGCAGTTGTCCAGTTAAGCCCTCCTCGAGTGAAGACCGAAGACTGTAAAGACCATCGACTCTACCGTGCGACTCCACCGGGCAGGGACACCGGCAGGGAATATAAGTATTGTTTCAATTAATCTTTTTCCTTCTTGTTTCATTTCTGTTTCAGTTGTTTTTTTGGTTTATAACCAAATCTTACTATGTGTTTTCAGATCCCTACTATCACTACCACTCGCAAACCACACATCACACAATGTAGACAGCACAATCTTAATAACCTGCACACTTTGCCTATATCTGCTAATACACTACTTTCTTTTTCTATTGGTCTCTGGAATTGCCAGTCTGCTGTAAACAAAGCCGATTTCATTACTTCTATTATTAGTCATTCAAAGCTTAATCTCATGGCCCTAACAGAGACCTGGATCAAACCAGAGGACACTGCTACACCTGCAGCACTCTCCAATAATTTCTCATTTTCCCACTCCCCCCGTTTGACTGGAAGAGGTGGAGGTACTGGTCTGCTCATCTCTAATGATTGGAAATTTAATCCTTTACCATCTTTGGGTATCAACAGCTCCTTTGAATCTCATTCAGTTACTGTTACCTACCCTTTTAAAATACATTTTGTAGTTGTCTATCGACGCCCAGGACCACTGGGTAACTTTTTGGATGAATTAGATGTGTTGCTCTCAACCTTTTCTGAGGATGGTACTCCCCTAGTTATGCTTGGAGATTTCAACATCCATCTAGATAAACCTCTGTATGCTGATTTCCACACTCTGCTTGCCTCTTTTAATCTCAACCGAGTGTCAACTACTGCTACTCACAAATCAGGCAACCAACTGGACCTTATTTATACACGACACTGCTCTACTGATCATGTTGTGGTTACTCCACTGCACACGTCGGATCACTTCCTCCTCACTCTTAACCTCAACATGGTCCCTGACACTTCACTTACCCCTCCACATGTCATCTTTCGACGTAACCTACGCACACATTCACCCTCCCGGCTTTCTGCAATGGTTTCATCTTCACTTCCTTCCCCTAAACTGTTTGCATCTTTGGATGCTAACAGTGCTACTGATACTTTCTGCTCCACTCTTACATCTTGTTTAGACACTGTTTGCCCCTTATCTTCCAGGCCAGCCCGTAACACCCCTTCTGCCCCTTGGTTATCTGATGTTCTATGCGAACACCGTTCTAAGCTTAGAGCTGCTGAAAGGGTGTGACGCAAATCCAGAAATACTACTGACCTTAATATGTATCAGTCACTCCTATCTTCTTTCTCTGCTACTGTCTCCACTGCTAAAATGACATACTACCATAATAAAATTAACAATTCGTCTAACTCTCGCATGCTTTTTAAAACATTTTCCTCACTTCTATGTCCTCCTCCTCCCCCTCCTGCTCATATCACCAGCAAACTTACACTCATTTACATCCTTCTCTTCACTCTCTGAGGCAGAAGTCTCAAAACTCATCCTTTCTAATCACCCTACAACTTGCCCGCTTGATCCTATTCCATCTCATCTCCTTCAAGCCATTTCTCCTGCAGTTGTACCTGCACTCACTCACATCATCAACACATCCCTCCACACTGGTATTTTTCCCTCATCATTTAGACAGGCACGTATAACTCCACTACTTAAAAAACCCAACCTCAATCCATCTCTTTTAGAGAACTACAGACCAGTTTCCCTTCTTCTTTTCATTGCAAAAACACTTGAACGAGCTGTGTTCAACCAAGTCTCTACATTTCTCACATACAACAACCTCCTTGACAGCAACCAATCTGGCTTCAGAAGTGGACATTCAACTGAGACTGCCTTGCTCTCAGTTGTTGAAGCTCTAAGACTGGCAAGAGCGGAATCCAAATCTTCAGTACTTATCCTGCTTGATCTGTCCGCTGCTTTTGACACGGTTAACCACCAGATCCTCCTATCAACCCTACTAGCAAAAGGCATCTCAGGAATTACACTTCAATGGTTTGAGTCTTACCTATCAGATAGGTCCTTCAAAGTATCTTGGAGAGGTGAGGTGTCCAAGTCACATCATCTAACTACTGGGGTGCCTCAGGGCTCAGTTCTTGGACCACTTCTCTTCTCTGTCTACATGGCATCATTAGGTTCTGTCATTCAGAAACATGGCTTTTCATACCACTGCTATGCTGATGACACTCAACTCTACCTCTCATTCCATCCTGATGATCCGACGGTAGCTATTCGCATCTCAGCTTGTCTACCAGACATTTCTTCCTGGATGATGGACCATCACCTTCAACTCAACCTTGCCAAGACAGAACTGCTTGTGATTCCAGCAAACCCATCGTTTCATCACAATTTCACCATCAAGTTAGGCACATTAACCATAACTCCTTCAACAACAGCTAGATGCCTTGGAGTTATGATTGATGATCAGCTGACTTTCTCAGACCACACTGCTAAAAGTGTCCGATCCTGCAGATTTACTTTATTCAACATCAAGAAGATCAAGCCCTTTCTTTCGGAACGTGCTGCACAACTCCTTGTTCAAGCTCTTGTTCTGTCCAGGCTGGACTATTGCAATGCCCTCTTGGCAGGTCTTCCAGCCAATTCTATCAAACCGTTACAATTAATTCAGAATGCGGCAGCAAGATTAATTTATAATGAGCCAAAAAGAATACATGTCACACCTCTGTTTATCAATTTGCACTGGCTTCCAATAGCTGCTTGTATAAAATTCAAGGCATTGATGTTTGCCTACAAAACTACCACTGGCTCTGCACCCATTTACCTAAATGTGTTACTTCAGACTTATGTGCCCTCTAGAAGCTTGCGTTCTGCAAGTAAACGTCGCTTGATTGTGCCATCCCAAAGAAGCACAAAGTCACTTTTACGGACTTTTAAATTAAATGTTCCCTCCTGGTGGAATGACCTCGCCAACTCTTTCCGGACAGCTGAGTCCTTAGCCATCTTCAAGAATCGGCTTAAAACACATCTCTTCCATCTTTATTTGACCCTCTAACTTTAACACTCACTATTCTAATTCTATTCTTTAAAAAAAATCTAACTACCTTTCTAATCTTTTTATGTTCTATTTTCTTTTCATTAATTATGCAATTGTATGTCTGTGTCTGTATGTGTAAAGACCTCTAACACTAGCTTGCTCTATTCTTTTTTTATTCTATCTGTTTTCTTTATATTATTTAAAATCCCATGCTAGGTGTACTGTGTTAACCTAACTGAGACTTGTTATAGCACTTATTTATCATTGCTCTTTTTGTTGTTTTTGATTGCTTCCACTAAGTAGCTTTGGATAAAAGCGTCTGCTAAATGAATAAATGTAAATGTAATGTAATGTAATGTTCCAGTGGACAGAGATCATAACATTAGCACAGAATCAGTTCAGAATCAATCACCAAAAGAATCAGTTCGTTTCAGATGCTCTGTGTCAGTCTGCTTCACGCTGAATCACACATGAGCAGTATCATCAGCTCCTCAGTTCTCGAATCGGACGCGTCCGACAGAAACGCTTCTTGGTTCAGTGTACTGGTGATCCAAAAACCGATGCAACCGGTTCTTGACTCGAGAACGAGAAACGCTCCGACAATGGGCGTGTACGTTCGTTATCTGGCTCTGCTGCACAAATTTTCCCCCGGCCTTTATTTAAGGCCTGACTTTATTTGTCCGTGTTGCCCACGCCCCCGGCCGAAATATGAGGCCCGGTGTTTATTTGACTACCGGTTTTTATTTGAGGAATTACGGTATATTAATCTACACCCCGCCTCCAGCAGCACGACACATGTTTACACTAATCTACAGCCCACCTCCAGCAGCGCAACACATGTTTATATTAATCTACACCCCGCCTCCAGCAGCGCGACAAGTTTACACTAATCTACAGCCCACCTCCAGCAGGACGACACGTTTACATTAATCTACAGCCCGCCTCCACCAGCGCGACACGTTTATATTAATCTACACCCCGCCTCCAGCAGCGCGACACATGTTTACATTAATCTACAGCCCACCTCCAGCAGGACGACACATGTTTACATTAATCTACAGCCCGCCTCCACCAGCGCGACACGTTTATATTAATCTACACCCCGCCTCCAGCAGCGCGACACGTTTGACTACCGGTTTTTATTTGAGGAATTACGGTGTATTAATCTACACCCCACCTCCAGCAGCGCGACACATGTTTACACTAATCTACAGCCCACCTCCAGCAGCGCGACAAATGTTTATATTAATCTACACCCCGCCTCCAGCAGCGCGACACGTTTTCATTAATCTGCAGCCCGCCTCCAGCAGGACGACACATGTTTACATTAATCTACACCCCGCCTCCACCAGCGTGACACGTTTATATTAATCTACACCCCGCCTTCACCAGCGCGACATGTTTATATTAATCTACACCCCGCCTCCAGCAGCGCGACACATGTTTACATTAATCTACACCCCGCCTCCAGCAGCGCGACACATATTTACATAAATCTACACCCCGCCTCCAGCAGCGTGACACGTTTACATTAATCTGCACCCCGCCTCCAGCAGCGCGACACATGTTTACATTAATCTACAGCCCACCTCCAGCAGGACGACACGTTTACATTAATCTACACCCCGCCTTCAGCAGCGCAACACATGTTTACATTAATCTACACCCCGCCTACACCAGCGCGACACGTTTATATTAATCTACACCCCGCCTCGAGCAGCGCGACACATGTTTACATTAATCTACAGCCCACCTCCAGCAGGACGACACGTTTACATTAATCTACAGCCCGCCTCCAGCAGCGCGACACGTTTACATTAATCTACACCCCGCCTTCAGCAGCGCGACACATGTTTACATTAATCTACACCCCGCCTCCAGCAGCGCAACACATGTTTACATTAATCTACACCCCGCCTCCAGCAACGCGACACGTTTACATTAATCTACACCCCGCCTCCAGCAACGCGACACATGTTTACATTAATCTACACCCCGCCTCCAGCAGCGCGACACATGTTTACATTAATCTACAGCCCACCTCCAGCAGCGCTGGGGTGTTGGATTGTTCAAAAACAGAATACTGTCGGTCAGCCTTTTCAAACTTCTTTTTGCCCCAAAAAATAAAGAACGAAAACGTACCTCGTTTGAAGGCCTTTATGCAAAATCACCCCTTGGGCCAAACCTTGAAATGCAACAAATACCTGAAATGTGGTCTAACACATTTTGGAACATGTGGGCTTGCATAGATAGAATTGTCCGGATATATAAGCAGATTTTTTTGTGCTTAAAGTTTGACAATCTGATAAATTTTGATAAAGGGATTAAATTTTAAATTGAACTGTCCATTTGATAATTTTTTCACATTACTACTTTGCTTTTCATTGCCAGCTTACGTCCTTTGACAGAACCAACATGGATGCAGCGCAAATAAGATGTATGTGAACAAAATATCACACATGTGCTTTGTACCGTTTAAATAATGACTTAAAATGTGACTACTATGCTACTTTTTCTCAGCACTTGAGAAGTCGGTGGTATCGTGGGTTAATGATCAGGATGTGCCATTTTGCCCTGATTGTGGGGGCAAATTCAACATCCGCAACCGCCGCCACCATTGCAGACTCTGTGGGTCCATTATGTGCAGAAAGTGCACAGAGTTTATTCCTCTGCTACTGGCATGTGAGTTACACGTGTGTAGATATGATAGATCAAGTGGAAAGTACTATACATTAAGATTTTCCTTTTTTTATTTATTTATTTATTTTTTTTAAATAGTTATGTGCCTTTCTGTATACTGCAATTGTCAGATACAAGACAACATTCTGACTAAAATGCAGTCCAATATGTTACTGATTTGGGAGAGTCTATACAGTAATGATGGGAGGTCCAATTAATTTCTGTGAAGCAGTTCTTTCAGGAAGTTCATTTCACATGTGAGTAAAGTGAAATATCTGACACAGTAACTCGTGGTACCTAAAATGGGGATTTGGTGCTTTTGTACATTGGTTTTGTAAAACGTTAAATATATCAAACGTTAGTCAGAGTCATACCCCCTAGTCTTTAAGTTTGTTTAAATATCTATTTGCTCCTTTCAGCTATTATATTAGTCTCAGTATTCCCCACCACATAAAATAATCAGGTCATAAACATATTTCTTGTATGACTTGTTTATACATTACATTTTGTCTCCTCAGACAGATTCCAGGCATTACATTTATAGTGTCCACACACTCATCGGTTCTCAGTATTTCGAATATTACTGAAAGAGACTGTTCTTAGTTCAGTGTATTGTTGCTTCAAGAAAACTACTTCTATACCAATTGCAAACTGGTTGGAGCAGTTAATTGTAGAGAAAAGTTAGCAAAGGCAGATATCACTAGACTTTAGAATAAATTACTTTAGAGTCAAATTATCAGAAACATTTGATAGACCAGTAAATTGATTGCTGACACGCGATGCAAAGTATTACTAATGATTCAGTTAGATGTACTGGTGTACTGAATCAACCTGTTTGTTTATGATCCTGACATCACTATCAGGATGTGAAGAGAATTTCCAACCAACATAACAAAAAGTGTTTTTAAAACAAATTACTTACCCTGCCCTTTTTAGCCTTCAACAAATTAACAATTTGAATTGGAGCAGTCATGGCATTAAGTGCTGCTAATACAAATTTTATTTTGTGCTCCATAGACATTTACATTCAGAGAACATTTTTACGTATTTTGGTCCCTTTAATTTATCCCCTAAGATTTCTTTAATTTGTCTTAAAAAAGATATTTGAAAGATCTAAAATTAAAATAAAAATTACTTAATAAAACCTGCAGAAACCTGACAATATGCTACTCTAATACGCATAAATGTAACAAATGTCTTGTCTTGAGCAGGTAGTCAGATATTCAGGACGTACTGTTATGTGCTTTCAGATAAATTAACTAGTGGAACCAGGGAGGCCCTGTGGGCTCCTGGCCAGAGTGGGTCTCCTGGATCTGCAGGCCCAGTGATGCAGCAGACCTCTCGCCGTGGCTCTATTAACAGCATCTCATCTGTCACATCTGTGTTGGAGGAAAAGGATGAGGACCGTGTACGTTGTTGCCATCACTGCATGGAGGCACTACTCTGGCAACAGCACAAACTGGAGGAAAAAGACCACGTGCCTGACATCGTCAAACTCTATGAGGTAAAAAAAAATAGAAGAATCAAGCATTTTTTGTTAAACATTGTGCTTAATTTTATCCTAGAGTAAACAAATATGTAAATGACATTTATTACAACTTTGTTTATCAGAAGTGAATGTTTTGGGAGACCACTTCTTGATGTTTTCAGTGGAAATCGGCTCTCTTCATGCTGTTTATTTTCTCTCTCACACACTAAAAGAGATAAAAAGAAAGAGTCTTACCAGCTAGAATTAATATGCTACTTGCTAAATGGTATTATTTCTTATTTTGTCTTGTCAATACGAGTTTGTATGGCGTTGTTATTTATTATATTAGCCACTTTGTGAGTTATTGCACAATTGGCACTTACAATCGCTAATGCTCCTCTATCACTATCCATGTTTTGATTTTAGCAAATCGGTTTGAGCGAATGCAGAGATGTTTAACATTCATGAGTAACACAGCCTTTACTCTTACTGTTTGGTGTAATTAAACATTTAATGACCAGTAATGTCTCATGTACCCCATAGTTTAATATAACAAATATGCATCATACATTTTCATAATACATACAAGATCATGCTGTACAAAAATCCTGAATAACTTAAACTATTGCACATTAATATCTTTTTTTACGTCTCTTCAGAATAGCATGTTTTTTGTAAATTGTTTCATTATAAACTTCTATACCTTTCAAGATTCAAAGTTTGTTGATTTTGCAGTAAAAACACATATTGGAAGAGATGCATGGCAATGGTATCACCTCCACATCCACATCGGCCATTAGTGCTTGATGATTGGACCCTGATGATTGCTGCTTGCAGCTATGTATTGTATGGTAGCTCTTAATATAAAGCATAGTCTTTAGTCAGTATTGTTTGTTTTCGCTGTGCAGAGGTTAAGGATGTGTATGGAGAAAGTTGAAGCTAAGGCTCCAGAGTACACGCGCATGGCAGAGTCTCTCAAGTAAGCCCTCAAGCCGAAAGAAATGCACTACAAATGTACATTTGTTCACTTCTTTAATGATATTTAAATGCCTGGTGCCACATCCCAAACATTGCCAGACTTTTTCTCTGTATTGTGTAGTGCTGGGGAGACAACCTGTAATCTAGAGAGTGCTGCTGCACTAAGGATGGAGATACAGAAATACTATGAGCTCATTGACGTTCTGAGGTAGGCAACAGACTAAAGACACATACTGTGACGTGATGTACATTTCTAAATCAGGATTCACAGAATGCATTTCTGTGTTGTTGTTTTTTGGCACTAGTAAGAAGATACTCACACTCGGACTAAAAGATGAGGTCCAGCCTCACCCCAAAGCCCTGCAGCTGCAAAGGATGGTGCGCTACACAGCTACACTTTTTATTCAGGTGAAATTTTATATACACATCTTTACAATTTTGAGAGGTTTACAGACTTTTACTGGGTAAAACTATATTAAATTAAATTAAAATTAAAGTAAAAACTATAAGGGTAGAAACTCAAATTATCCATTCAGTACTCTTACGTTCTTATACCCGTAGGAGAAACTGTTAGGTCTGACGTCGCTCCCCACCAAGGAGAAATATGAGGAGCTTAAAAAGAAGAGAAGAGAGGAGCAGGAGAAAAGGGCGCAGCAGGAGAGACAGGTGAATAAATGACAACATGATCATTTTCTGTTTCTTATATCAATCGAATTTGCTAAACAGTTTTTCTTTATTTGACAAAAACCTAATTGAATCATTGGTGATTCTGATGTCTCAACTCCTAAACCTTTTGAGTTTGTATTATATGTCATGTTACCCATCTGAGTATTCTTCCTTGTTTCTCAGTTTTAGGGCTTTAAGTTCCTAGGAAACTTTTCTACAACAGTTTAATATCTCTATTTTGTCTGCTGAAAGGTTGTATTCTGAGGGCACTATTTTTATTGTGGGTTGTAGAATCAGTTTTATCTAAATATATTGTGTTCTGACTGTTTACCCAATGTAGCAAATAAGATTTTGTTTATATCAGGAAAGACCTAGAAGGCTGCAGAATTACGAATCAGCAGAAGCTTATAGACTGTATGCCATCCAGCCATATATATCCTTGCAATATATATGAATTATGCCCTATAAGTATGCTCATATAATGAGTAACTTCCGTTAAACTTTAATAAGCAGTTAAAGGTTTGCAATATGAACACAATAAAAAGTATTTTCATTAAAAAAACTTTGACATTGTTCTTCTCGCCCTTCAACAATAAATTATTATGTCACTTTAAAATTGTAAATGCATCAACAAATATCTTTCAACAGACCATGACCAACACTGCTAATAAGGATTAGAAATGAAAAGGGGGGACAGTTACATTTTAAAGCATCTACGTGAAAACTAACCTGAAAAGAGACACAAGGATTTGGGAAGAAAAACAAGAGATCCATGCATGCATTCCAGTGAATTATTCATTGGGTATATTGTAGATTAAATGCACAGTATGTGTTGTCTTTTTCCGTATTGTTACACCGAAAAAAAAAAAAATCAAGAGGCAAAGAATGTAAAAATTCTTGTTCAATAACACTTGTTAATAAAGTACTTACAATTATTCTAAAATAGCGGGATAGTAAACTGGTCTGATTAAATTAATTATTTTGCAGGTCATAATGTAACTCTTGTCTTGTCTTACATTATCTAGGCAGGTCTGGAGGCACAAAAATGTAGAATGGAAAATGAACATGACCGAGTGGCCCTCGGTGCAAATGAAAATGTTTCCGGTCCACGCATTACCAAAGCTGGTGGCTGGCTGCCACAATCAGACACTCTACATACTCGCTCTGAGCTGGATGACCCTCTCCTGCAACAGATCAAAAACATCGAGTCGTTCTTACGGCAGGCACGCTTTGCAAACCGCACCGATGAAGTGGCCATGCTGGAGGAAAATCTGCGGCAGCTGCAGGATGAGTTTGACGCTCAGCAGACCAGTCGAGCCATGCAGCTTTCACAGAGGTTGGCTGAGGAGACAGACCTACAGCAGAAACAAATCGAACATCTGCAGCAAAGAGAGCTCGAGAACAGGAACCAATCAAAAAACTCCACCTTGGATTTCAGAGACAGAGAAAATGTTCTGAAAAGAGAAGAGGCCGAAGGTGACTTTGAAGACACAGGGCTTCCAATCAAATCTTCTCCTAAGTCTTTATCACTTCTATTAGGAAACTCTCCTCCCTTAGAGAGGCAAAGAGATAAACATACACCAACTCCACCCACCAGAAACCCCTTTGATGAGGAGCATTTCTCTCCTGATAAGGAAGAACCAACAAACTCACAGACCGCCAATGGAAAGAAAGTGTACAACCCGTTTGAGGAAGAAAATGATGAAATGGAAGATACAGATACAGCTGAAGTAAAGTCACCTAGAAATCCATTTGAAGATGAAGATTATGGAGATGGAGGTAACCGTTTTAAAGGGGTTTCTGGTGAGATTCCAGCTGCCTCAACCAATCCATTTTATGAAGAAGTTGATGAAGATGGCACAGCAGTTGATGGCATGATTGAGGAAGAGCTACTTCTACAACAGATCGATAATATCCGGGCATATATCTTTGACGCCAAGCTAAGTGGACGTTCTGATGAAGTGAAGCTTTTGTCTGAGAACCTAAAGGAGCTGCAACAAACACTACAAGAGCAGAAAATAAAAAATAGTGGCCATCACAAACTCGTTTTGTAATTGATAAGGCTTGTTTTCGGTTACAAATAACAATGTAAGCATTACACAAAAATATAAAACAAATATTCTATGCAGGAAGTAGGACAGTTCATGATCAGAACAACTGAACATCTGTTTCATTTATTTAAATTTGTAATTGAATAATAAACATAAAATACAGTGAGTCTGGGCACTGCTAAATACTCAAATATTTGTGTGAATAAAATCTTAATCTTACATTTATGTAGTTTCAAGTCAAATAAATAGGTAGGTTTTATGGAAGTGGTTGAAATATCTGAAGTAAATAATTTTCTGTTCAGCAAAGTCAGTATTTCATCCTCATAGCTACTTTGATTCAGAATACATTTTGGCTCTAGAATTATATCTCGAATGCACACCTGCAGATTTGAACTTTTTATTTTATTTTATGGATAACCAGCACTTTACTAGATGGAAACACTGATTTCCTGTGTTTCTATCTTTGAAACATCAAAGGGATAGTTCACTCAAACATGAAAGTCTTTTCACTAATTACTCGCTGTTCCAAAATATTGTATTTTATTTTCACTTTGGAAAAGGAAAGGAAAAGAATGTTTCAACTTTTTTTCCATACAATTGAAGTTGATGCTGTCAAAAACAATATCTGAACTCTGATTCAGCAAATCTGTAATACTAAACCGATCGTTCACCCAAGAATCTATTAATTATGTTTTGTTTTTTTGGGCTTGTACAATGAAAATGATGTCTGTTTCGGAGTTTGTATACATTGTTTTATCCAATTAGAAGTACTTATATCTATTGCATCTAAATGACTTAGCAATTATACAGATACATAAAATGTTATGGAAACCAGTGTTGGCATAAACTTATGCATTAGTTAATATAATTGCCTGCTGCGCCTCTAAATAGCTTTGCAAAACTGTACCATTTGTATGTATAATCTCCTGGATTTTTCTAGCATGTTTTATCAGTCCTACAAAAAGACATCAAAACTGGTGACTTCTGTCTTCTATTAACTCAAGGCTTTCCTTTACAGAGAACAGACTGTGGCTGAATGTAATGCTTTTTGGTATTGTTTTTTTTTTTTGTCATCAGAGTAACATATAGTGACCAACAACCTGAGCAATATCAGGTATTATACATGTAACACTAATAATTAATAAAATTCACTGAATGAAAATGTGGTGATTAATTTTGTAGCTATTCACTCAAGAATGAGCCACCAAATGTGTTTATTTTAATTTTTTTTGCAAGTCTGAGTGAAAGTCACAAAACTTCAAATCACATCCACCCTAAAGATTATATATATATATATATATATATATAAAATTGAGTCCTAGGTATAAAAAGAGTCCTGAGCATTTTCACTTTCTTACCAAACAGTCTTTACTCGTCAGAGTCTGCAGCAAGTTTAGCACTGTATTTACCAGTCATCTCTTTGGGAAGTGGGACAAAACCAGGATGAGGAACTTGACCCTACACTTCACTGATACTCTCCCACAGGAAATATTTATCGGGCCCAAAGTTAGCACAACTCCATTTTAGACAGAGCTTCAGCTTCAAGAACTTTACTGTGGACAGAAAGAGACATAAGAGCAGAGTACAGGCACATGTGTTTTAATGACACATTTATCAGTCATTGTAATCAGGTTAGGATGCACCTTCAAATGGTAATACTGGTATTAGCACTGGTTGTACACTATGTGATTCTGGGGTGGGCTAAGGGCTGAAGCCTCATAAATGTTTTTATCACTATACCTTGTAGGCATCATTTTTGTTAGAACCGCTGATTTGCTGTTTGCACATCTAACAGTGTCAACTTAGGTTGTCATTCACTCACTTCTTCAAAAATAAACAAAACACAAAGCCAGCACTTAAATGGCAAGATGCAGCTGTTTCATGGATCAAATTAGGTTATTTGTTACCGAGCCCTGTCACTGTGAAGCAAACGATATAGATTTTTAATCAAAGTATAATATTTCCTATTCATTTCGTCATTATTATTATTATTATGTGTACAATTTGCATTTTTGAGCATTTAAAGGTTGCAGTGCAGTCTTCTTAGGACACGCACACACATTCAGAGTGATTATATAAACTGGTTAGCGTGGTCTGTGGCAGACTTTTCTTCATGTCAGGAAAACAATTTAATATTAATACTAACAAGAAGTTAATAACAAGTGACTTAAATTGTAGAGACTGAATTGAAATTCGCTCTGTTTCGCAAAAAGCAAAACAAAAAGGGTTCCAATCAAAGCCATGTTGTGCATCTCTGCAAGCAACACACAGCAGTTTTGTTACTTCATGAATTTGCTTTTCTTTTTTCTTTTTTTCTTCTTTTTTTTTAAGAATAAGGCTGAGTGAATGATTCATTGGGCCTATTAATAAAACATTTCTTTGTTCCTGAATGAATCAGCTGTTTTAAACAAATGGAACGAATAAATGACTTGTCGCCACCTGACAGTTTCACATTTAAAAGTGTCATTCTATATTGTCTTTAAATATATGTCATTACATATTTCTATATTCCAAATTATACAACATATAGTCTATAGAACACTGCATGTGTAGGGGTTGTGCACAGAAAACTTCTGTATTCTGTAAAACAGGTCAAAACAAACATCACTTCCAGTTCGGTTCTTCTGTGTATGCTTTGTTAAATATAAGTG
Source organism: Carassius carassius (assembly GCF_963082965.1). Taxonomy (NCBI): domain Eukaryota; kingdom Metazoa; phylum Chordata; class Actinopteri; order Cypriniformes; family Cyprinidae; genus Carassius; species Carassius carassius. The sequence continues at coordinate 2,406,879 of NC_081788.1, forward strand.
AAGTGAGTGAAGTGAAGTGACATTCAGCCAAGTATGGTGACCCATACTCAGAATTTGTGCTCTGCATTTAACCCATCCAAAGTGCACACACACAGAGCAGTGAACACACACACACACACTGTGAGCACACACCCGGAGCAGTGGGCAGCCATTTATGCTGCGGCGCCCGGGGAGCAGTTGGGGGTTCAATGCCTTGCTCAAGAGCACCTAAGTCGTGGTATTGAAGGTGGAGAGAGAACTGTACATGCACTCCCCCCACCCACAATTCCTGCCGGCCCAGGACTCGAACTCACAACCTTTCGATTGGGAGTCCGACTCTCTAACCATTAGGCCACGACTTCCCATATAGGGCTGTTTTACTCAAGATACCTACTAAACAAAGGAGATACCAAAGATGATAATAACTGATGTTCATCACATATGCAGATATTGATATCTAAAAGTGTTTTATTTTTGTTGTCTCAAACATTGTGATATTATTTTGGAATAAAATGGCATCAATTATAACAACTAGCTAGGTTATCTGATATATTAGCAAATTAGGTTAATATTTCAAGAAGGGTATGTTTAGGGTTAGGGGATCGTGAGGACAATAATTAAATGTATACAATTAAACAAATAAATAACTTGAAAACAATAATACAAATACAGAACTGAATAGCAAGTGCTATAAAAGGGTATAAACTGCTAATACATATATGCATAAAAACAAAAAAAACTGTAGGGTCCTGGAAAGTGGTCCTGAAACTGCAGTCTCCTGTATTGCAGGAATACCCAACTTGGATATGATCTCACCCTAAAACCGCCTAAAAGGGTGCTATGGGGTTTACTTCAAGGCAGATTATTTTTTATTACATTTTTTGACTAAAAGCATTAAAATAAAACTAAAGTATGTTAATTTTGACATGCTTCTTTGGTAATTGATCAAGCAGACTTGCTGGAACATAATATCTAATACAAATTTAGCAATTACGCTTTACTTATTAGACATATTAGTTAAGTTTCTTAAGGGATGTACTCTTATATGCTGAGTATTTTATTAACAAAAGTTTGATTTATTTTTATCTTTAAATCACATAAACACTACTTAATGTAGTAACCTTAGAGAACGGCACCACTAATGCCAAGGCTATGGGTTCGATGCATGAGCTGACTGAATCTATACCCTGAACGCAATAAGTTGCTTTGGCTAAGAGCATCAACCAAATGCACAAATGTAAATGTACTTACTCTGACTTGCCAAGGATTATCTTCACATGGTTCGTAATTTCTTTGTGGTCTTTTCCTTTCTATGTCCACCAACACTTGCTCTCCATCATCTACATACAGCGTTAAAGTGAGAAGATATAGCCTATCACAGCAAGTGATAACAATATTGAAAAATAATAAATAAATAAACAAATGACGTAGAAAGGGTGAGGGTGTCATGTTTTTCAACATCATTATTTGAACCCAGGGATTTTTGTACTGGATTTGAGGAATATTGAAGAACACAAACTTCCTGTCAAACAATACATTAACATCAAGCTTCTCATGCATAACTGACTAATTATAACCACGTCTTGTTCTTTTTCTTGATTACATGTAGCTAATGTTTTGACGTTTCTGGTTCTAATTATTAACAGAGGTATCAACAGAGAGGTGGTGATAAACATGAACTCTGAGGTACCAGCCCGCAGGGTGGAAGTTTCAACGACAGAGCTGGCAAGGTGCTTGCCAAGGGAAAGACACATGCTACGAAGAGACTTGCTGTGGAAATACACACGTGGGATTGCCCAGAAAGGGGAATCATAACACATGGAGGTGCCTAGTCCCACACAGGGCTGACCGATAGGGCATGCCCACAAGTGCTGGACATCATCAGTGCTGGAGGAACCCAGGGTTCTGAACTGAGGAACTCACCTGAGGGGAATAGCGCACGCATCCAGTCCGTGAAGTGGAATGGCGCAGCAAGCGGATTGACACCGAGCAGGTCCTTACTGGCCCGAAGGGTTGAGTACCCGGGAGGACACGGGCTCTACACTGAGATTATACAATCTTGCAAATGTGACATAGGCCAGCGGCAGCTCTACAGATGTCTGTTAGCGAGGCGCCATGTGCCAGTGCCCAGGAGGAGGCTACACTCATAGTTGAGTGAGCTCTCACCCCTAGGGGGCATGGCAGGTCTTGTGCCTGATAAGCCAGGACAATAGCTTCCACTATCCGGTGGTATAACCTCTGGTTGGAGACAGCCTTTCCCTTCTGCTGGCCTCCGTAACAAACAAAGAGCTGGTCTGAGGTCCCTAAGGCACTCAATTCTGTCTACGTAGGTGCGGACCGCACATACTGGACAGAGCAGCGCCAGGGCTTGGTCTGCCTCCTCCAGGGGCAGCGTTTGCAAGTTCACTACCTGATCTCTAAAAGGAGTGGTGGGAACTTTGGGCACGTACCCAGGCCGGGGTCTCAAGATAACTTGAGAGTTGGCCGGCCTGAATTCCAGGCATGCATCGTAAACTGAAAATGCCTGCAAGGCCCGACCCTCTTAACCTAAGCCAAAGCCGTCAGGAGTGCAGTTTTCAATGATAAAAACTTTAGCTCTACCACCTGAGGTGGCAAGGTACCTAAACTTGCCGTTACCCGAGAAAGAAGGTCTTTCCTCAGAGGAATTTGCCAGGGAGGGCCCAACCATCAGGACCTGCTCCTCGTCCTCCCTGATCTTGTACAACATCTGTGCAAGAAGGCTCACTGGGGGAAACGCATACTTGCGCAGGCCCAGCTGCCAGCTGTGCGCCAGAGTGTCCGTGCCAAGGGTGCCCTCGGTCAGGGAGTAAAACAACTGGCAGTGGGAATTTTCTGGAGAGGCAAACAGGTCTACCTGAGCATCTCCAAAGCATTCCCAAATTACCTAAACCGACTGGGGGTGGAGTCTACATTCCCCCGGGAAGAGACTGCTGGCGTGAGAGCTCGTTGGCTGCACAATTGAGCCTGCCTGGGATGTGAATGGCACGAAGCGACCTCAGATGCTTCTGACTCCACAAGAGGAGATGGCGAGCAAGCTGCGACATGCGGCAGGAGCGTAGACTGCCCTGACAGTTGATGTATACTACGGATGCAGTGTTGCCCGTACGGACCAGAACGTGCTTGACCTTCAGCAGGGCCCTGAAGCGGTGCCGAGCAAGCCATACTGCTAGCAACTCAAGGCTACTGACATGCAACTGAAGTTGGGGTCCTGTCCAGGAACCTGACGCAGCATGCCTGTTGCACATGGCACTCCAGCCTGTGGCAGAGGCATCTGTTGACACCACAACATGTCTGGACACAGTATTTCAATACCGAGAAAAGAGATCCTCTGCACAGTGGAGAGTTTGCTCTTTTCCCAGTTGACCCGAAGAGCCAGACAGGCGAGGTGTCTGAGCACCAGATCCCTCTGCTCGGTCTGTGACGAGGAAAAATGGAGACATGAAAGTACACGTCCTTCAGGTCGATTGCTGCAAATCAATCCAATGGACGAATGCATACGAAAATGCACTTGGGTGTCAGCATCTTGAACAGAAGTCTGTGAAGAGCTCGGTTCAAGGCACGCAAGTCCAAGATTGGCCGTAACCCACCTGTTTTCTTGTGTACTATGAAGTATGGGCTGTAAAAGAGGAGGGACTGGCTCTATCGCGCCCTTTACCAGTAGGGTCGCGACCTCCACATGCATGACAGGAGCATCTTTGCCCACCATTGTCACGCGAACATCCCAAAACCTGCGGGGAAGCCGGGTGAACTGAATCAAATAGCCGAGCCTGATCGTTCAGATGAGCCAGCGGGATGGCCTGGGGAGCTCTAGCCAGGCTCCCAGAAACCGATCCAGCGGGGTCAAGGGAACTACAGGTGTACCCACAGTGGGGCAGTGAGGTGGAATAGACAACCCCAGTCCCTTAGCGGGGGCAGAGTGCAAGCACTCGTCTGATTCCAAGTGGCAAAGAGGGCATGAGAAGGCAATGCGTTCTCGAGCTGGCTCTGCATGGAAACTTGCAAGGGGAGAGGGGAACGAGAGTGGCGAGGAAGCACGTTGCCAACTGTCGTCCGCGGCCTCTTGGGACCCGGAGGTAGAGGAAACAGCTCTTTTAGTGAAGGTTTGGGTACCACTGGCTGAACAAAAAGAAAACGAGAACAAAGGATTCTCCCTCGGCCCTCCTCCGGGGAAAGGAGTGGTCCTGCTACCTGATGAGCTGACATCCCTAACTCTGTCCCAGGAACGCCACTTGGCCTGACGCTTGGGAGGTTTAGGGGCAGAGATGGGCTGTGCCGCCCTTCTGCCGCCATCTCCTCGCTATGGCCAGGGTGAAGGCTGCTGCTGTGGCCGAGCGGGAGTGGAGGAGACCACAGGGGGGCACCCTTAGCGATGAGCAGGCTGAGGTGGCTGCACCGGTGGCAGTGTGGAGGCAGCAGCAGGCCGCCAGGGCATGATGTGTTTGATGGCCTCAGACTGCTTCTGGGCGGCAGAGAACTGCTAGGCAAAATTCTCCACCGCGTCACCAAAGAGGCCAGCCTGGGAGACTGGGGAGTTGATGAGCTGAGTGCAATCAGACTCCCTCATGTCTGCCAGGTTTAGCCATAGGTGGTGCTCCTGGACCACCAAAGTGGACATCACCTGACCCAAGGAGCACGTAGTAACCTTCGTCGCCCACAGAGAGAGGTTGGTAGCACTACGTGCCTCCTGCAAAACTCCTGGGTCAGCACTACCCCCATGCAGCAGCTCTTTGATCACCTTGGCCTGGTAGACCTGAAGGGTGGCCATGGCATGCAGGGCAGAAGCGACCTGACCCGCAGCTCTGTAAGACTGGGTCAAAAGCGTGGATGAGAACTTACAGGCCTTGGAGGGAAGCTTGGGACCACCACGCCATGCGGAGGTGCTCTGAGGACACAGTTGCATCGCAACAAAACGCTCCACTGGGGGAATCCCAGCATACCCCTTAGCCGCTCCGCCATCGAGGGCTGTGAAGGCGGAGGAAGCACCAGAACGGTTTTGGGCAGTTAAAGGTGCCTTCCATGAACTGGTCACTTCCTGGTGCACTTCCGGAAAGAAAGGAACCAGCAGGGGGTGCTGGCAATCAGCACGATCATCCAGGATCAGCAGGAACCAATCATCCAGCCTCGAGCACTCGGGACAGGGTGGAGGATTCCACTCAAGCCTGATGCTTTCAGCCACCCGGGAAAGCCAGGTGTCAGCTCGGGATCAGACTTGGGCAATGCTGGCACTCTTGAAGGAGGCAACGCAGCCGAATCCTCCTCTCCCGAGGACTCAAGCCTGCATTGTGATTCGGCGATCGACATTAGGTCTTCCTCCCGAGCCATATATCGACCGCACCCAGAAACACATGGGCAAAATGACATCTTTAATAAGACGCAAACTCAGCCCGATTACTCTTTTTGAGATGGAAAAAGCTCTTTCAGTGGTGCTGAATCACTCAGGGGAACGCGGGAGCTGAATGCAGGAAACCCAGTTAAACCACTGAATCGCGCCGTCACAGCAACACCAGCTGACTCGCTTGTAAACACTCCGGTGAAAGCAGCAAGCGATGTGCTCGGCTCCGAAGCGAAAGCTTGAGTGCGAGTTGCTCGCTCTGCTCCTTATATACCCGCATAGCGGGGCGGAGCTCGCGATGCAAATTCCACAGACCAAGGTACTCTGTGTACCATTTGCTTGTTTTGTTACCACTCAAAGTTGATTGGGCTCTCGGGCAAGACCCAATTCGTCAGTCTCTTTCTGACATAATGTAGAATGTGACCGACTGAAAGGGAACTCCAGTGTCCTCCATATTGGGAATTCAGCATTATTAAATTATTAATTTCAGTCAATTGTAACTAAATGATCCAGAGACGTGATCTAGGGAGAAGTTGCTAAAGGAAGTTCGATTTGTTGCTAAAAGTTGTTAGATGTCATTGCGTGATGATGTCATCATGTAATAACGGCGCAAAATTGTGTGTCTGCATCAAATCTCAGTAAAAATATATATTTTATATGTTAATTTAGATTTGTTTGTAAAATAATTTAATTCTATTAAAATAAAAAATAAAGATTCAGATTCAATAAAAAACTTCAAGATTTAGGTTTTAAAGCGTTTATTGTCATGTGCCCAATATGGAAAACAACTTTCCCTAAGCAATGACATTCTTATTTTGCTGTCCTCAATGAATGCCAAGACAAGTGCAAAACTATACACACATACACATGCATGCATACCAACACAATAAACATAATAAAAACTATAATAGAACTGCTAAATAGAAATATTAACTATGTATATCCATATATGCGAATGTACAGTATCAAATTTTGTGCAAAAAAACAAACAAAAAAACAATAATGCAGTAACATGCAAATTGAGTGCAACTACATGATAACAATAGCAACAGTAACAGATGTGCAAATTGAGATGAGGCTACATAAGTAATATTAACAAATATGCAATGGAAGTAATAGCATCAATGACATTACAAATGTTCAAATTGTTTGGTTCTGGCAACAGAGCCCCTGCAGCAGGGCAACTTGGTGACAGTGAGGCAGCGTAGTCGTGGGTCAAAACACCGTTCTTCTATTCCGATCAAAACATTAAACAGGTTCTCCCCACTCAGTGATGCACCCACTGAGAAACCTGATGAAAGTGCCCTAGTTATTGGTGATTCTATTGTACGGAACGTGAATATAGATATTCCAGCCACCATAGACACCACCAAATGTTTACCGGGAGCCAGAGCGCCTGACATCTTGGCAAATTTAAAAGTGCTGGCTAATGCTAAACGTAAATACATTTAGATTGTTATTCATGCCGGCGCTAATGATGTTCGACTTCGCCAGTCGGAGATCACTAAAAATAACATTAAAGAGGTGTGTGAACTTGCAAGCATGATGTCAGACACTGTAATATGCTCTGGTCCCCTCCCTGCTTACCGTGGTGATGAGATGCATAGCAGATTGTCATCACTCAATGGCTGGATGTCTAAGTGGTGCCAACAGAATAACATAGGTTTCATAGACAATTGGACGAGCTTTTGGGGCAGACCTGACCTGTTGAAAAGAGATGGTCTTCATCCCTCCTGGGGTGGCGCCGCTCTTCTCTCTAGAAATATGGCAAATAGTCTTAGAGTTTACACTTGAATAACTGTGGCCCAGGTCAGGAAGCAGACAGACTGGCTAAACCGACCGTCTGCTAGCTGCCTCACGTCACAGAGGTAAGTTAATTCTCAGCACATAGAGACTCTTTCACCTAGATATCACACTATAGAGACTGTGTCTGTTCCCCGAACTAGTGTAGCCGCACTGGCTTGTACATAATAATTAACTCAAATGATATATAGGGAATTTTAATAATTAATCAGGAATATGATTAATATATATATATCATATTACAGTTGCATTAAAATTATTGAAGATGAAAAATAGGTCAATTGTATATATTAATAACTCATCACAAGGCACTGTAATTTACTCATTAATATTTCAATATTCTATTCTTCATATCAATTATTGTGATATCTTTTACTAGAAACTAATGTATATCAAACGTGGTTCATCCAGCAAACGGCCGTAAGATTAACTTATTAACTCTCAATAACGCTATCACTTCTTATAATTCCAGGACAAATAGTTTCTGGCCATGAAACCATTCTCCTGTCCTTATAAAATTTAGATTACTTAAAAGTAACAAATAAGCTTTGTAGCTAAGATCGACATTTCATTGACTTTGTAACATGAGCAACTTAGACAGACAATCTGGAGTATATGGAATTTAATAATTGAACTAATAATACATCAAACCTACGATTTATACAGAGTAAATACGCGTACGACAATATAGACAGTAAACTTTGTACAAGACATAACTGAATTCAAATGAGGGAGAGGGAGAGAGAGAGAGAGAGGGAGAAAGAGAGAGAGAATGAGTGAGAGAGGATGAATGAGAGAATAGGCGATCACAGAATCACGCGCTCAGTTATGCAAACTCACAGACAGTAACCCTTGAAAGACAACAACGAATCAAATCATAGACAAACTTTAAGCAGCATTTAAATCTCCATAGAGAATGATACTTGCACGGTTCTCTTTGTGTATGCGAAAGATGAGCGTGCGAGTCACTTCAAAGAAGTGATTCAGAGTTCTTTCTTGTAGGGATGCGAATATGAGAGTAAAATTTAGTAAAGAAAAGAAATGAAAAGGAAAGAAATAAAAGCTCCCGGAGGAGCCATGGGAATGGCTGTTCTCTCAGATGAAGTGCTCTCCGAACTTTTCGTGTTAGTCCTTTTATAGAGGGACTTGGTTCAGGCCTCTGTTCGCGCGAACAACCAATGAATGTCCAAAGATCTGAAGCGGGAAAAGTTCCTTTGTCTCTGGGGAGACACCCACTCTAATAAGTTCTGGCTTATAAGATTTCAGCAGTTTTATTCCAGCAAGTTGGTAATTCCAGAATAATACATTTTACTGTAATTTCCTATTTATGAATGTTTGATTCAAAGCAAAACGGTTAAGTAGATACCAAACACATTTGTGGGTGTGTGTGTGTTTAGGAATGTGGTCGTTTCTTCTTTGAGGCTGCTCACGTGACTTTGGAATGTCTTGTCCAGTGTCGTAAATAATTTAAATCCAGCCAGGCTGGCGCCAGGCTTTTAGCTTATAAAGAGTTGGGTTTATATGCCTGGATTCAAAATCTACAAACTTTGGGGTTTGCATTGTTTTAGATTCAACGAACCTTGATTCATTAGTTCAGAACCCATGAATCGATGACTTGCATATCCGTTACACTAGAAAATACAAAAAACGTCCAAACCAAGTTAAGAGTAACAATTTAATTGAGGTTCAACAAACAAAAAACAGATGCAATACAGATAAACAAATGATAAAGCTTGGCTTATTGAATATCAGATCCCTTTCTACGAAAACACTTTTTGCAAATAATAAGATCCCTGATCATAATTCAGATGTACTCTGTTTGACAGAAACCTGGCTAAAACCTGATGATTACATTATTTTAAATGAGTCCACCCCCCAAGATTCCTGTTATAAACATGAGCCGAGTCTAAAAGACAAAGGGGGAGGGGTTGCTTCAATTTATAACGTTTTCAGGATTTCTCAGAGGGCAGGCTTCAAGTATAACTCGTTTGAAGTAATGGTGCTTCATATAACATTATCCAAAGAAACAAATGTTAATGATAAATCCCCTGTTATGTTTGTACTGGCTACTGTATACAGGCCACCAGGGCACCATACAGACTTTATTAAAGAGTTTGCTGATTTTACATCCGAGTTAGTTCTGGCTGCAGAAGTTTTAACAGTTGGTGATTTTAATATCCATGTTGATAATGAAAAAGATACATTGGGATCAGCATTTATAGACATTCTGAACACTATTGGAGTTAGACAACACGTTTCAGGACCTACTGTACTCATTGTCGAAATCATACTCTAGATTTAATACTGTCACATGGAATTGATGTTGATAGTGTTGAAATTATGCAGCCAAGTGATGATATCTCAGATCATTATTTAGATTTGTGCAAACTTCATATAGCCAAAATTGTAAATTCTACTTCTTGTTACAAGTATGGTAGAACCATCACTTCTACCACAAAAGACTGCTTTTTAAGTTATCTTCCTGATGTATCTGAATTCCTTACCATATCCAAAACCTCAGAACAAGTTGCTGATGTAACAGAAAATATGGACTCTCTCTTTTCTAGCATTTTAAATACAGTTGCTCCTTTATGCTTAAGGAAGGTTAGGAAAACCAGTCTGACACCACGGTATAATGAGCATAATCGCACCCTAAAGAGAGCAGCCCGAAAAATTGAGCACAGCTGGAGGAAAACTAAACTAGAGGTATTTCGTATTGCTTGGCGGGAAAGTAACCTATCCTACAGAAAAGCATTAAAAACTGCTAGATCTGATTACTTTTCTTCTCTTTTAGAAGAAAACAAACATAACCCCAGGTATTTATTCAATACAGTGGCTAAATTAACAAAAATAAAGCCTCAACAAGTGTTGACATTTCCCAACATCACAGCAGTAATGACTTTATGAACTACTTTACTTCTAAAATCGATACTATTAGAGATAAAATTTTAACCATTTAGCCATTAACTTGTTAAATCATCTAAACCAGGGGTGCCCAACCCTGCTCCTGGCGATCGACTGTCCTGCAAAGTTTAGCTCCAATCCTAATCAAACACACCTAATTAAGGTATTCAGGCTCACTTAAAAATTAAAGCCAGGTGTGTTTGATTAGGGTTGGAGCCAAACTTTGCAGGACAGTCGATCGCCAGGAGCAGGGTTGGGCAACCCTGATCTAAACAAACAACATGTATGTTAGACCATATACCATCTAAGCTCCTAAAAGAGGTGCTTCCAGAAGTCATAGATCCTCTTCTGACTATTATTAATTCTTCATTGTCATTAGGATATGTCCCCAAAACCATCAAAAAACCACAATTTGACCCCATAAGAACTAGTTAATTATAGACCAATCTCGAAACTCCCTTTTCTGTCCAAGATACTAGAAAAGGTGGTATCCTCACAATTATATTCCTTCTTAGGGAAAAATGGTATATGTGAGGATTTCCATTCAGGATTTAGACCGTATCATAGTACTGAGACTGCTCTCCTTAGAGTTACAAATGACCTGCTCTTATCATCTGATCATGGTTGTATCTCTCTATTAGTTCTATTGGATCTTAGTGCTGCGTTTGACACAGTTGACCACAACATTCTTTTGCATAGACTTGAACACTTTGTTGGCATTAATGGAAGTGCATTAGCATGGTTTAAATCATACTTATATGACCACCATCAATTTGTAGCAGTGAATAAAGAGGTATCATATCGATTACAAGTGCAGTATGGAGTACCTCAAGGCTCAGTACTAGGGCCGCTACTCTTCACGCTTTATATGTTACCCTTTTGAGATATCATCAGGAAACATGGTGTTAGCTTTCACTGTTATGCTGATGATACTCAGCTCTATATTTCTTCGCGGCCCGGTGAAACACACCAATTTGAAAAACTAATGGAATGCATAGTTGATATAAAAAACTGGATGACGAGTAATTTCTTACTGCTAAATTCTGAAAAAACAGGTGTTAATTAAAGGACCTAAAAACTCTGCATGTAATAACCTAGAACACTGTCTAAGACTTGATGGCTCCTCTGTCAATTCTTCGTCATCAGTTAGGAACCTAGGTGTGCTATTTGATCGCAATCTTTCCTTAGAAAGCCACATTTCTAGAATTTGTAAAACTGCATTTTTTCATCTCAAAAATATATCTAAATTATGGCCTATGCTCTCAATGTCAAATGCAGAAATGTTAATCCATGCATTTATGACCTCAAGGTTAGATTATTGTAATGCTTTATTGGGTGGTTTTCTGCACGCTTAGTAAACAAGCTACAGATAGTCCAAAAAGCAGCTGCAAGAGTTCTTACTAGAACCAGGAAGTATGACCATATTAGCCCGGTCCTGTCAACACTGCACTGGCTCCCTATCAAACATCGTAAAGATTTTAAAATATTGCTGCTTATAAAGCCCTGAATGGTTTAGCACCTCAGTATTTGAATGAGCTTCTTTTACATTATAATCCTCTACGTCCGCTACGTTCTCAAAACTCAGGCAATTTGATAATACCTAGAATATCAAAATCAACTGCGGGCGGCAGATCCTTTTCCTATTTGGCGCCTAAACTCTGGAATAACCTACCTAACATTGTTCGGGAGGCAGACACACTCTTGCAGTTTAAATCTAGATTAAAGACCCATCTCTTTAACCTGGCTTACACATAACATACTAATATGCTTTTAATATCCAAATTAGTTAAAGGATTTATAGGCTGCATTAATTAGGTAAACCGGAACCGGGAACACTTCCCATAACACCCGATGTACATGTACAATGTACAAGGACAGACTGAAATTCTGCAGGAAGTACAAGGACCGGACAGCAGAAGACTGGTTCAAAGTTATTTTCTCTGATGAAGCTCCCTTCCGACTTTTTGGGATGCACTGTGCTGATCAATCGTTTAATGACATTATTTCACAAGTGCTATAGAGAGCAGAGTAGACGGCTCCTTATGCTTTCAAATTGCTCTCCCAGTATTTTGGTGTTATATACAATGATCAGCTTCAATGAGCAGCTTCAAATAGAACAAATAAACAAACGAACAAACAAACTTGTGCGGTTAGATTAGAAAATTTTGTTGGCATTAGTGGAATTGCATTAGTATGGCTCAAATCATAATTATCTGACCATTATCAATTTGTAGTAGTGAATGAAGAAATATTGTTCACAAGTTTAGTATGGCGTACCACACAGCTCAGTACTAGAACTGTTGCTTTTCACGCTTTACATGCTATCCTTGAAAGATATCATGCGGAAAACATGGTGTTAGCGTTTGCTGTTATGCTGATGATCTCTATATGAGCGCTATATTTCGTTATGGCCTGATGTAACATACTGTACCAGTTCGCAAAACCAACAGAATGCATAGCTGAAAAACTGTAATGCATTTGTAAAACTACCTTTTTCCAGTTAAAAATATGAATTGAATGAACTGGTGACTTGAATCAGGTGTGATAGATAAGGGAGAAACAGAAAATGTACAGTGCTGGGGGTGCTCGAAGGACCGATTTGAAAACGACTGCATTAAAGGATTGTTAGACAGCATTGATAAGGTCAACCGGAACCCAGGAACACTTCCCATAACATCCAATGTACTAGTTAAATCATAAGAAGGGTAACATCTATGCTAAATTAGTCTCTTTCATTCTTATTCCGAAGTCACCGTAGCCATACGGATCCAGTTTGTAACCAGATCAGATGAAGGATCACCACCTAGAAACGACCTCTACAGCCCTGAATGTTAGCAGAGATCATATGACTGCTAGATTAATCGAGAAAGAACCCCTGGTAAACCTTGTCAGCCGTCGGCTCAAGACCAAGAGAACCAAACTAGTATAGCTCAATCTGATGTGCGTTGCAGCCTGGAATTAAACCACACCATGCTGGTTTCACCTGGCCAGAGGAGAACTGCCCCCCCCCCCACTGTTTTTTCCCAAATTATTATTTTTTTCTCCATTTCTGTAACTGGTTTTGGTTCCGTCCCACTGTAGCCTTTGGCTTGCTTAGTTGGAGACACAATTTCTGGCAGCATTGTTGACTTGACTGCACAGACACTGTTGGAAGAGAACTGAACTGAGCTGGATGATGACATCACTGAATCAACAATGAACTGACTTTAACTGATAAACTGAATGTTTTCTTTTGTCCTCTTGGATTATCAAGCACATAATTTTCCTGTATATCACTGTTAAGCTCCTTTAACACAATCTGTATTGTATAAAGCGCTATATAAATAAAGGTGACTTGACTACAACCTTCTGGGACAAAGGCGATCTGTTGGAACGCACCGTAATATAACCATGTGCTTTACCATGCTGATCTTTACAGACAGGATGTGGTGAGCAACAAAGGACTCTTAAACAAGACATTGATGCTAGAGCTAAACTGTAGCATCTGGTCAAGGTGCAATGTGGACTTATGAAGCAAAGCAACATTGTTGTTCCTCACTGATTTTTATTATTATTATTCTTTTTTAAAATTCTCTCTCTCTCTCTTTTTATTATTATTATTTTCATTTTTTACATAAGTTGTTTCTTGTTACCTAATCTTAATAGTGCAGTAGTTTTAACAACTTCTTTTTCTCTTTCTCATGTACGCTTTGGAATATGGACCTAAGGTTTGTCTCTTTTTAACAAAGACCATCAAGAAATAATGTGAAAGCATTTTAAAAATTAAAATGTAAATGTTATAGAAGTTTTGGAATATATAAATTGCTATAAAATTAAAGCCATATGTCTAAATAAGTTATGATCACAATTTAAAGTTGATTTCACATCATTTGAGGTTCCTGTAAGATTTTGTGTAGGTGTTGTTCAAAAAAAGACAAACTCCCAATTATTATTATTTTTTTCTGTCACACTATTCTGACTATTGAGACTCAGACCTTTTCAACCACGGGCGAATTCCAAACGGAAGTGAGCATCCCTATCCCTACAGAGCCCTCGAAGTGTGTTCTTTGACGGGTCTAGGGCATTACTGTCTCCTGTAAGCGTTTGGAACTCCCTTGACGAAGGAAATGACAGACCAAATGTAACCTTGAAAACACTGCGTGTGCATGTAGCATTAAGCAGTCAATTGTTGCAAATAAATATTTATTTCATTTTCGATTAAACTTTTTCAAACTAAACTTGCTTACATTACCATTTTAAAGCATATTTGTATCCCTGATGAACAATATTTTGTCTTACACTAAAATAGACAAATTGAATTAGCCTATTCTATTTTCGTTTGTATATAAACTCAAAATCAATCCCAACTTTGCTTTAAAAAGCATTGCAAGATCTCCCAACTGAAGATCACGTGATCACAAACGGAAATAACTTCCGTGAAGTGACCATCATCGCATTGTCCCTTCGCTAGCGGACTTCTGGAAGGGATTTAGTTGTTCACTTTCGTTTTGTCCCTACAAATGACATCCCCCTCCCAAAGTGCCCTTCAAGTGTGCACAAAAAGCTGTTTAGGATTCACCCCATATGTGTTTCAAGATTAGAAAATTTGGATTATAAAATATAGTAATTTTTGTAATATGACACTTGAAAATGCTCACTAGGGGAAGAATTAGCTCCCTTTTAGAGTACCATTTTTGGATTTCAGATGGGGTCTCCAAATTTCAATACTTATAACACATTTAAAATTAATTGGCTCAGTTTACCTTGATTTAGAATTTTATGTGGTATTTTATCTTTTATAAAATTTTCTCCAGTGATAATAAAAATGTAAAGCTTTTTTCTTAGATCAATAGAAAAAAGATTAGATCTTAGATCCAAATACCATGAATGATGACATTACTGAATAAATTGTCTTATTTTATATGCTGCATAAGGTTACAGCATAAAAATCAGTAAAAAGAAAAGAAATTAAGGGGTCTTAATTTAATAAAGGGTTCAGAGTACATTCTGAATGCACAATGTGTGTGTATATATATATATATATATATATATATATATATATATATATATATATATATATATATATATATATATATATATATATATATATATATATATATATATATATATATATATATGTGTGTGTGTGTGTGTGTGTACATGTGTTTTCACTCCACAATATATAAACTCCACATCAGTATAGAATTTAATAAAATTTATAGGATAGTTCATGCACAGCTTTCTTATTGTCTCACAGACAGATGAAGACAGAAATGACTATAATTACAACATAGCATTACAACACCTATAAACCAATCATTTACTGACTGAAATAAAAAACATTAGGCTTTACAATACATACACAATTTTGTTTAAAATAACTGCCTGCCGGTGTTGAAATCGTATAAAACATTTTCTGGGGGGGGTTCTGAAACAGAAAATGAAAAATGCTTTTCCATGTAACAGTGGGTGTGTGTGGCTTATCATATAATTCGTTGGGACATAAAAACACAATGTCAATACCATAGTCTGGAAGTTCAAATATATTATACTTTTGGGGGGGGGGGGGTCACATAAATAAGTGCATGTCAATACTTTTCTTACAATTAGGACAAAATGAGACATTAGAAACTAACTTAAAAACTATCTGTGCACATATCTGCAAATAAAAAGCTAATTAGTCATCGAAGTGCATTAAACCATCACAACTGTGGATATATTACATCTGAAAATGACACATTTAGTACATTGCAGCAGCAGTCAAATGCTATAAAGATACAGATCAAATGCCTTTATATCATTTAATAACAGAAGATTTTTTTTAAACCAAGCAAATCAGATTATCTACATTTGTATGAACTATAGAGTTAGACTCAATTAAATAAATACATGAGTTTGAAGGTAAGATATGATATTGAAAAGGAGGATGATTTTCATGATGACAGAAGTGATGGTAAAAAAAAAAAAAGTACATGATCATGGGACACAGAAAATTTGCATTCTACTCAACTGCTTTATCAGAAAAATTAATGAGTAGAGATTCTTGATATAAACTGTTACATGCAATCAAAACTATTAGGAGAATTTGGGGCTGTAAATTTTTTGTCTTGGAATCATCATGAAGTGCTCGTGTTTTTAAATAAGGGTTTATAAAAAGAAAGGCCTTTGTTTAATTTTCGAGGCAAATGTCCTGTGAATGGAACTGAAAGTCCCATAATGCATTTCTCGGTAAACTACAACACAATATTTCTAGGGTAACTGTCACATACTGAAAGGCTTTCACTGCTGCAGCTCCTCTTGAGGTAGAGCTTGTTGGTCGGTTCAATATATTGTGATATATTTGAGTCCCCGTGAGGGCAGGGGATGATGGGACTTGCATGACTTCAGTCTCAAGGTCAAAATGAAATCAGAGTGTGATCACACAGAGGGGCCTGTGATTTGGCTGTTGTAGTCTGCAGTCTCCATTTTAAGGATATACGGGATGATACTGTCAATCGGTACATTTCCAATAAGGCCGGTAAAAAACAGCTCTTCAGTTATACTGGAACTGATCAACCGCAACGCTGGTAAACGCAACAGGATTCGGGCCAACCTGCAACATCAATGAGCAATTAATGAAAGGATATTAACAACTCCAATAAACAAAACACACCTAAATGTAATATGACCCCAGTTCTGTGATCAGCAAATAAGGCATGTTGTCAGTAACCACAGAAAAAAAAAAAATCATAAATACACTTAGGGCCAGAGAATTTCAAAGCATTGATGTTTCAGTTTTCTCATACTTTATCTGAGAATATACAACTTCTGGTTTTTCGTTACAAGTGTAACTCTTGTGGGTGAGTTTTGCTTTATGGAAACGATAACACTTGTGTCCAAGGAGGTCAAGAATACCTGTAGCAAGCAAATCGTTACCATTCCCATTCATCTAAATGGTAGTTTCTAAGACCTAAAAGTTGTTAAGGCCATTGACGCAAAACAGTGTGAACTGCATATTAAAAAAAATTCAGTTGCTTAGTTGCTTGCCATATGCATTATGCTAAATTTCCACCAGAAGGACACTGCAAACATGTTGAGTAAAAAATTATTGTGTTAACCGACAGCATGCCACAAATGCTGTTGATCGAGACTATGATGCATTTCACCCAGAGTATTACTTTAATATGGAACAGACCTGTAGGTATCATCGGGATAAGTCTTTTGCACATAGTCCTGGAGCTCCATCTGCGCTTTTTCCTGGAACTTTTCAATTTGGCTACAGCTACTCAAACCTGGGTGATCTTGTGAATAAATGAACCAGTTGTGAGTTTATATCTGTTATACTACAACTTTGTCAATCACTCAAATGCAACATGCTGGTCTTCTCTGAGGAATTGAATAGTTGTGTAAAGCTGTTGGCATGTGTACCTGGACTGAACAGGACCATGGCTTTTAAGTAGGCATATTCATATCCGTCTGTCTGCAGCTTTGCCATGCTGTTGCAGAACTCCTGCAGCTTCCATATGTGCTCCATGACTAGTTTAATGCGTTCACTCGATAGCTTGTCTACTGAGAGGAGATCACTTGTTAGTTGATTAAAGACTAATGACAACACAACAGTTACATCAACATATGAACAGGTTAACAATTTTTTATATTGGATAATTGGAGATGTTTTCATCATTAAAATTATTTTAAAATAATCTATATAATGAAATCCTTAAATTTAGCAGTTTGGAGGTTACTTTTTGGTTCCCACTGTCGCTTTGTCTTACGTGGATGCAGACTCTGTGTAACTGTTTTCTTGTATAATATCTCTAGTCTCCAGCAGAAATCACACTCTGTGAACATTGTGGATGTCAGACTGTTGCATACCGTCCTGGATACTGGACTGCAGATGATTGACGATGGCAGCGAGGATGGTGGACAGACTCATGATCTGAGCGCACTGTGCCAGACCCAGAATAAACAACTCATTCCAGCATGCTCGCACCAGAGCTGTGTTACATTCCTGCCTACAGGTACAGAGAGACAGAAACTAACATACTCTAGAGAGATAGCATGCAGAAGAATAGAGAGAAACCCCACAATAGAAATCTCACCCGAGAGCAAGGAATGCTGGAATAGAGCGCGCCCAGTGCATGGAGAGGAAGAGCAGGCGTGATGCAGACTCACAGATATAATGCACATTCAGATACTCAGGCATTGGGCTTGGCATCGTCAGCTACAGAGAGAAAATAATCAAAAACTTAATACCATATTTTATTATTTAGAATAATAAAACACACATACACAAATTAACTGTATTTTATCTTTACAAACTCCTACATTTTGTCTAATAACTGATATCAACAGCTGCAATTAAGCAACATTATGTTTCCACACATGCTATATCAAGTCATGTTTATTTATATTGTGCTTTATACAATACAATTTTTTTTGAACCAGCTTTACAGTAATAAAGAATGTGTTGCAATGTTCATCAATTAGAAAACAGTACCTAGTGTAATTTGTTCAATTCAAATCACTTATTTTGTATTTCCATTCAACAATGTGAAATATACTTAAATCGATCATTTACTGAATATAAATTGTCCCAATATTACAATTGTTATTATATTATCCAACATCAGCTACATTCATGTGAAATTTATATAAGGAATACTAAAAAAAAAGACTAATTCTAACACCCACTTTATTGCTAATTATTTAACATCAGCATTGATTATAATAAGAAAAGTCACTTGAGCAGCAAATCAGCGTATTGGAGTGATTTCTGAAAACTCTAAACTAAAATGGCTTTCAGAACCCATTTTGTGACATTTCAGTTACTTGATATAATCCATAAGGAATTTAATAGATGAAAAGTGGGTCAGTCTGGAAAGGAGTCAGATCTTATTGTGGAGTGTAAATGTAAATTTAAATTTGGAAGATTACTTCTGTCTTAAAATGTTACCGCCATCCACTTTTGAGGAGACATTTAGACCAGAATGTGGATTCACTCTCAAGAGCACCACCACATGGACCAATGTAACACTTTTTTTATCCACATTTTAATTTTATTACTGCAGTAAATTTATTACATTAATGCTAATCAATAAAAAAAGAACAGCACTTAGATGTCAACTCTACAACGGCAGCATAAAAGATAATTTTTTATTTTTTTTTCATGTTGAATTCAAAGCTTTTGCAAGAGTATAAGTATGTCATGTACACACCTTAAAGCTGATGTGTGTGTCTGTAAGCAGAGGACCCTCGACTTCTATGAGCGGGGAGATTTGATCCCTGCTGATCACCTGTATTGTGGCTCCACCCACCCCATCCACCTCTGACAAGCGCTGGCCCTCTGCCGCCTCACTGGGGTTCAAAGCTTTAGCTAGCGTGTCAAAGGCACTGCAACACCAAAGACATCACACTCAGAACACTCACACTTTTTACCTTGTTTTGATGGTACAGTTTAAAACCAGATCTTTGAAATTTCCTTAACCTTAAGCCATTCAAAATCTGTCTTCTGTAAAAAGGCTTCTCTTTTTTACAACAGCAAAACAAGCATCATAAAAGTAGTCCATATGACTTGTTTGATTCAAACTAAGATGTTGCAATCTTCTTTTGTTTTATGGTCAAAACAACCCCTTCCACAGAAGAAAGAAGTCATATGGTTTTGGAACGGAGTAATTTTCTTTTTAAGATGACTTATTCCTGTAACTAATACCACAGTTTCATATCTCTGTACACAGTGAAAAACACACACAACTATTGTCTGCAATAGTAACACACCGTGTGATTTCACTGGGTGATTCCTCCAGCTGACTGTCTGTCATCTCTCCGTTATTAACCGTATCGTTCAGGTTGGCTAATGAAGTAACCACATTAGCCAGTGTTCCCAGATCACCTTGTCCTGACTCCGCCTGATGAACAAATAACATCTTCATATATATTTTAGAGTTAAAAAAAATAAAATAAAATAACCTAACACCTACAGTGTTTTTCGTATAATTATTATTTAAAAAATATTCAATTCAACAGCACCCAATATCAAAACATTTTTGATCCGGGACTCCCAACCGTTTAAACTGTCAGTACTCTGATCTAAATTATTATTTTCAATTATCCCTTGAGATTTAATTTAATGTTTAATCTTTCAATAAATATGATTTTTTTTTATATGGGATCAGAGTTAATCGTTTTACTCATTATAATTTGGCATTTTGGCAATCACAATCTAAAGACACCCAAGGTAATTATAAACTCCGATTTGGGAAACCCTGGAATATACAAAAAAAAAAAAAAAAAAAAACACTGACAGACACACAAAGGTTATGTAGATAATTTTACTTTGTCTGTTGCTAATAGTAATGTGCCATCAGCTTGTATCAAAGGTTGTTGGATATTGACAAGCATCCCAGAGTCCAACAGCCTTGACCTGCACAGAGGATTAAATCATGATAAAAATATTGACATTAATTCATTTAACAGATGCTTTTATCCAAAGCAACTAAAATCAACCAGAATCTGATATACTTATGTCTAAGAAATAAATATTATAATAAAAGAAAACCCCGTATTTAACTATATTACACTAAATTCCTCATTTTTATTAAAATTATATTCATGTGAGCATTTTTTTTTACCAAAGCTCTGGTTAAGCTAGTTATAAGCATCAAGTAGAGCATGCAGAGGGTTTGTGAACGCGAGTCTCACCGTGAGGCGTCTTTCTCAGAGATGAAGGTCGGTGTTGCGATGAGGGGACTTCGCAGGTCTTTCCTGATGTAGATTTTCTCTGTGGATGCTGCACAGTTGGCAGGTTTTTCTCTAGGAAGATCAATGGGTTTCCTCTCACTCTGTACAGCTATGTAATACAAAAAGCATAAATACTGTCAGAAGCTTCAGCCTTCCAAATTTTCACTGTGCAATTCTGAAACATTTAAAAGGGCCACAATCACAATCACATTCGTGGCATTTTATTTTTGCCCCAAAGTCCCCCTTAAATGTCTTAATAATAATAATAATAATAATATGCTTTTAAATCCTGCAAGAAGTCGTATGTTTGTTTGTGGGAATGCTGCATATTATCATAGTCAGTTACGGCATTGTTCGGCTCTCGTCTAAATGGTAACATGGGCCAGTTCTGAAAGAGGTTTACAGATCCTCCAGCCGAGCTCCAGCCAGGTTTCAATGGCCAGGGGCTGTTAATGAGTTCAGATGAGGTTACACGCTCTCAGAAGAACAGACACAGGTTTACCTCTCAGAGAGAAAAGGTACAAAGCTGTCACTGTGACAGTAAACTAAGGTACAAAAGCTAAAAAGGTGCATCTTTGTATTAGTATTAGTACCTAGTGCACATTTAAGTTAAAAATGTACTGTCCCAGTTACAGTTTTGTACTTTATTTTCATGGTATGACCATATGGACAGAATGGTTGTTTTTAATTCACTCACACTCCATCTTCATGCCCATCTCCAAGCACTTCCTGAGACGACAGAACTGGCAGCGGTTGCGATGGTGTTTGTTGACCACACAGTCCTGGTTACTGCGGCAGCTGTATGTCAGACTCTTGCGCACACTTCGCTTGAAGAAGCCCTTACACCCTTCACAGCTGACTGCCCCATAATGCCTCCCTTCAAATACACAAACCCGCACAGCGCACTGATTTAGAAATAAAAATAATACAGTGTAAACAAACATATACAATGTCACAAACAAAATACAATGACCAAGTCACATGCAACAACTATTACTTTAATTTATAATTAAATAGACCTGTAAAGTAGAAGATCCAGGTAAATAGGGGGCGCTGTTGCAGGTTAAGCATGTAGGATGTGTTTTCAACCGCTCTCAGAAAAGGCCGCGGATTTATTCACTTATTCACCTCCTTTTGTTTCTGAGTGGCTTACTTAAAGGAATAGTTCACCCAAAAATACAAATTTGCTGAAAGTAATCCACATGACTCCAGTCCATCAGGTAATGTCCTGTGAAAGGCTGTGTCTTTGTAAGAAGCAAATACATAATTTAGGCATTTTAACTTTCAAATATCGCTTCTGGCCATAGTCCATATTTTTGTTTGGAACTGTTTTTGCTTGAAAATGGTGCTTGACATGAGCAGAGTTTGCTCCTGATTCAGACGAGACAAATTCTTTTCGCTGAAGAAAGCAATATTATGGACAGAAAGCTTGTATTTTAGTAAAAATTACTTAATGATTAATTTGTTTCTGGCAAACACACAGCTTTTGTCTTCTCCAGAAGTTAATTGATGGACTGAAGTGCTGTGGATTACTTGTGGATTATTGTGATGTTTTTTATCAGCTGTTTGGACTCTCATTCTGACGGCTCCCATTCACTCCACTGCTGAGCAAGCGAAGGAATGCTAAATTTCTCCAAATCTGTTTCGATCAAGAAATAAGTTAATCTACAACATGATTGGCCTGAAGATGAGTGAATTGTCAGCAATCGTAAATGTTTGGGTGATCTACTCCTTTAATGTTTTTTGTTTAAACTATGTTGTTTCCTTGATTTGGAACTAAATCATCAGCAGCAGCAGCAGCCTCATACTGACACTCGGGCCAACACATTTAATCCGTGCGAACCAGATACTGACAACCAAATTTCCTTTTGTTTTCACATCACCCTTCAAAAGCTTGATGTAAATCTTAAGCTTGTTTTAAACTTGTAATCAGATATATCAATTTGAGAACAAAGTGTAATATACAAATAAGTTCAAGGAGTTTACTATGTTTCTTAAACTCTTAAATATATTGAATCAAAGATCCAATATGAACCCCATATACTTGCCAAATCTAGTGATTCGTTTTTTTTCTCTGAAATGCTCTTTGCAGTGGCCTGGAGCCTGAAAACAGCCAGCCAATTATATTAGAACTGGCCTGCACTGATAAGTACATAATTGAAACCATTGCCACCAATGGTCTTTACAATCTGCCTAGACTTACAATGCTTTTAGATCATGCAGCCCTGGTGATTTCAGGAATGTTTTGCTATTTCAGCATGCAATATTTAACAGACAACACGTCTCTCATATGTAATGTTGGCATGTGTGGCATGCACTGGCACTATTCACATTTAATGCATCTATACCTGAGGCTTTATCTCCACACACCACGCAGTATTCTATTGGCTGTGCTCGGCTCATGTCTGCCCCTTTACCCAGAAGCCTCTCCACTGACACTGCATCTGTAACAAACTACCAGAAAAGTCAGAAGGATTAATTATTTGGCATTCAGGCAGGGTAGAATTTTTATAGCACAATTACATGCCCACCGATCAACCCAGGGCACAGATGATGATGATGCCATGGATAAAAGCAATTCTCTAATTCACAGGCTACTATAAAATAGAGTAAAAATCTAATAGAGATTTTACTCTATTTTCACATGAAAATAAAACATGGAGTAATGCGAAAAAACATAATGTGACTGTTATTCACTGATGCCAAAATTTTTATTCAATTACAAATAATCGTCTTTTGATTTGTATCCATCAACAAGAAAAAATTAAATAAAATGATTTACTGGACTATCCAAAAACAGGCATTAGTACATGGTTATTTAAAATATAGACCATTTTCACAAAATTTAGTTTTGGTCCTCTAAATTGTTTCACCATACATATATTTACCATAACATCACAGGCTGACTACTTGTGAAAGAAGTAACTGCAAAGAGTTTACCTGTTTTATAAACTAATGTTTTCTGGAGCAAGGTTTCTAAGGATTTTATTAAGACTTAAAGGGATAGTTCACCCAAAAATGAAAATTATGTCATTAATAACTCGAGTCAAGAACCGGTTGCATCGGTTTTCGGATCACCAGTACTTCTTCCAGACAGTTCGATTCAATAAACCGGTTGAAGAAAACGGTTCACCGGTTCTTTTGTGCTAGACATAATGCCGTCATTGGCGATGACTGCAAGCCTTAGGTTTACCAGCGCTCATAACATTAGCACAAAATCAGTTCGGTTCAGACGCTCTGTGTGTCGGTTTGCTTCACGCTGAATCACACATGCGCAGTATCATCAGCTCCTCGGTTCTCGAATCGGACACGTCTGAAATGGTTCTTGACTCGTGAACGAGTCATTATCTGGCTCGGCTCGGTGTTCATCTCTCTCTTCACAGCAGTTCAGTCAGTGTACTGTTTGAGTAAGTGAATTACTCCGGGATATTGGTTTGTTTTAACTCAGAAGAAGTGTCAGCCACATTAAAAAAGTTAACAGCTTAAGTCATTTGTGGATTAATGCGTATTGGAGACGCGAACCGTTTAAAACGATTCAGTTCGATTTGGTGAACTGTTTCAAAAATATCCGGTTACATCAAATGATTCATTCGCGACCCGGATATGAAAAACTGCTTTGTTTTGAACTCTCTCTCTCACAACAGACACGGAAGAGAAGACAATGCTGAATAAATTCGTAGTTTTTGCTATTTTTGGACCAAAATGTATTTTCGATGCTTCAAAATATTCTAACTGACCCTCTGATGTCACATGGACTACTTTGATGATGTTTTTCTTACCTTTCTGGACATGGACAGTATACCGTACACACAGTTTCAATGGAGGGACTGAGAGCTCTCGGACTAAATCTAAAATATCTTAAACTGTGTTCAGAAGATAAACGGAGGTCTTACAGGTTTAGAACGACATGAGGGTGAGTTATTAATGACATAATTTAGCAAATTGGGCGAACTAACCCTTAAAGATTTCTCAGAATTACAAGATTATGAACTCAGAATTGTGAGATATAAATTTACAAAACTGAGAAGAAACGTCAGAATTGTGATATAAACTCAGAATTACAAGATAAAAAGTCACAATTAGCATTTTGATTTATTTAAATAAAATACTGTGGACCTAAAATTATAACATAATATTTATCCAATTACTTACTGTTACATGTGGTAGAATCTGTTAATATTCCAGAGTTAATATGCCGGTAAGAAAACATCATCTACTCTCGGAAACGGGAAATGCATACCGCCTGACCAGAATCGGGTATAAAATGATTCCTGTCTGGGGATGAAAAATTACTAGAATCCGGGATATAAACATCATAGGCAGTGAAAATCTGCAAATTGCACCCTGGATGTAATAATTCTACTATTTATGATGTATTTAATGTTTTACGATTGAAATTCAGGGTCTGGGACATGAGTACAACAATAAAAGCATAAAAGTAGCATATAAATGAAGACGGGGTACAATAATTGCAAAAAAGGTACCAAAATAGTTTCAATGTGATCTAAAGCTGAAAACTGTACTTAAAGTAGTAATTACACTTATTGGGGAATAACTAGGTACTAGCCCTGAACCTACCCCTAAACCAAACCTTAACCCATGTGGTTAGTTTATATTCTCCAGGATCTTAGATAAGCTACACTATAACTACACGTAAGTGCAAGTACTGAAATGGAGTTAATGAAGTTAACTAAAGTTCGTGAACAAGGCCACGCCTCAACCAATCAGCTCGTCCCCCGTCAGCTATTTATGCAAGACCGACCTTCTCTGAACTGTTGACTCAGTTTCTCGCCCCCCCCACCCCACCCCCACCCTTACCTTTCTAACACATCCATTCACCCCCCCCCACCCCCCCTTTCTCCTTACATCCCGCACTGTATTCCCCGGCTGCATCCAGGGGGGTCTTCTAGTAACCTAACGCATTATCTACAGAGACGAAGCCCCCACCCTGAGTCTCCCTAACAAGACACCCTGGTCAGCCAGTTCAGAAGAATCATTACACCCTTTCTCATCCTATTTCCTCTAAACCTGACTTGATCCTAATAAAGTTTATCTGCATGATTGTGGCGTGGCCTGTTGTTAGTGAAAAATAATATACAAAAATCCTCTGAGACACAAATATGCCCGTGGTGGAAGAAACACCAATGCATTCATGTGACATCATACCTGAATTCGACCAGGCACCAGGCTATCAGCAGTGGCAAAGATCAGCTGTTTGGCACTAGTACCCTCAGGTGATGCCAGGAGGACTTTGCCTGCTGAAGAGCCATCAGGTGCTGCCAGGATAAACTGCTGTTTGGGCACAGTGGAGTCCAGTGCTGTCACTATCTGGATTTTTTGACCCGACTGCTGCTCAGTGACTATCTGATAAAGAGAAAGAGTGTGAGTATGTCTGAATGTGTCAGTGCATCATCTACAATAAAGCAAGTGTGTGAACCTGTATTCTCTGAGGGGTTGTGACAGAGGGGTCAGTGGAGATGATCTGAATGCGCTGGGGAGAGGAGCTCATCACTGAGCTGTCTGAGGCAGATGAGTGTACCTGCAACACAAACACACAGACTGAGTAAATACATCTTCTTCTGAGGGTTAAAGGCAGTGTGTTTTTCTAGTAACTAAGTAGTTCACTTCAACAAAGTGCCAAATGAAACAAAGGAAATATAAAAGATAATTAAATATGCATTCCAAATTAAAGGCATTCGTAAAAGACAGTCATGCTAAATTTTTGTCATCTGCCGACCAGTAATCAAGCGGTGCTTGTGGTATTTTAATCACAAAATTATTTTCCAAACGTTCTTGTTCACTGTTCCTCACTAAAGGAATGATATTCCAAACCTTACCCGGACAGACGAATCCCGGACAGCTGAAAACTCACCTCTTCTGGGAGCATTACATCACTTGCTCACCAATGGCGGCTCTGCAGTCAATGGGTGCCATCGGAATGAGAGTTCAAACAGCTGATAAAAATATCATAATAATTCACAAGTAGCCCACATGTCTCCAGGACATCAGTTAACATCTTGTGAAGTGAAAAGCTGCATGTTTATAAGAAGCAAATCTATCAAGATATTTTTTTTTTAAGGAGGATTCGATAACTTGCAGAACCGAGCTAAAGACATGGGGTCGGAGGGCCACTGTGGAGCTGAAGTAAGCAAGGACAACAGTGGAGCCAGAGAGAAGAAGGAAGAGCTGAATGGAACACGTGAAGACAAAGGAACCTGGAGGCTGGACAGGATCAGTGGATAGGGAGATCATCATGCTCAACACAGGAGGAAGGACCTCCGGGAGTATGGACTAGAATTAAGTCCAGATCTCTTAAGTCCTTTTATTCCCCCTTCTGGACGGACATGGCTTCTGGCTCAGATTCTGAAATCCAGGACAAACCTGGTTGCTGGCTTGGTCACGGGAGTGGCCTCTGTGGCAGGCACAGCCTCTGGCTCTGGGTCTGTGGTAGGCGTTGGGCTGGGCAGAGCTTCTGCCTCTTCACCCACAGGGAAGGGAGATCCAAGTCAGGAGGAGTGCATGTTCCACTAATTCACTGAATGTCCCCTAACAACCTTAGATGGGCTGCTGGTCTTTTAGTGAGTCCTTGATACTAGCTTGAAAATATGTGATCAGTGATCGGCCTTGATTGGGAGTAAGATGAGCCTACTGAAGGAGCTCACTGGTGTGGTCTTCAAGGGATCGATCCCCGGGTAAGGAGAAGGAGTCTAAATGCTGATAAATCTGTTATCTCAGGTCAGTTCTTCTGTAAGGCGTGGTTCAATCATCAAGAAAGAGGCGAAGGACAGGATCATTTCCAGCAATCAAAGGAAAAGCACTCTGAAGCATAAAGTCCATGATATAAAGAACAGAAAACAAAACTTACAAGTCCTCAAAATATAGACAGACAGTGACACACACATACAAACAACCACTTGCTAACACAGAAATTATTACACACATACTGACACAGTCCTCTTTCGACTGCTTCCTTGTTGGTGTGTTGCTTGTATTTGTAGCCTGCTGATCACTCTCCATTCTCTACCAAGACGCTAAGTTTTTATTTACTTTCTAGAACAATTTTACTGCATGCATTCATTTTTCTAATTTTTTTTTCTCCTCTGAAAATTTCATATCATGATTACAGTGACCAAAATTATGACATTATCAGTATTATCGCAGTACTGTTAAATTGTGTTGGAAATATTCAGAAAGTACTGATTGTCATGTGTGGTACTGAGGATCAAAATGAAGAGTTAGATCAACACATACTTCATAAATATAATGCGGGCGAACAGGAGACAGACAATAAAATAGTAGCTGGATGAGAACAGTGTAGATGGCAGATAGGCTGAGAAAAAAACAGGTGATTGGAGACAGACAGTATTCATTATGTAGATGGTAGGACCAGGGTCTACAATCTCTGCCTGCCTTTCAGACATCTCAGCTTTGAAGAAGGAGAATCATCTACAACTCAAACTTGGGAAGATGAAGCTCCTTGTAATCCCTGCAAATCTTCCAGTTTAGCGACCACAAAATCACTATTCAACAGGGGTAAACAACACTAATGCCAAACATCACTAAACCTCTCCACAACATTAAACCAAGTCACTTACTTACACACACATACACCACACACTGGTTTCCATGTTTTATGGGGACATTCCATAGATGTAATCCCTTTACCATAACCCTACTAGGGTTGTGCCGATAGACGATAGTATCGTGTATCGACGATAGTCAGAGATATCGACATAAGCAGATTTCTCTGTCGATAATCAAGACGATATTAGGCTCATTGTCCTATTAATGTATTAGATTATAATAATAATAACTATTATTTTTATTAGGCTGCTTATTAAAATAAAACTGCCCAACTATTTCATTTCAACATCGCATTTCACACACACACAGCGCGTGCGAGCGCAGGAGGATTAGAGCCTGTAGTCACTGAAACTGTCCGTCTTGACTCTGATAACTCGTTAAATCCATGAAATGAAAGAGATAGAAAATGAGGAGTTGGTGTCCCACACATTTAATGGCTGCTACACGACAACACGCTCTTCTCATACATGACAGATTAACTCTTTCTTGGCGTTACAAATAAAGTAAAGACAAAATTTAAATAAAACTTATAAAACACACTATGTGGTGATGACGGACTACGTGAGAACCACTATGGATGATAAGTTTGCTCTGCAGCCTTGTTATTATTTTCATGCACACCGCACTATAATGTGATGCATGCAAAATACAGAGTTTTGGCCGTTACTAAGTCAACATCCACAAACAGACGTACATCGTCTGCAGATATAAGGTATTTCATTGCACTTTAACAAGTAATCTGAACGGCCTATATATGTGCAATATATTAAACGAGCCCTCGCTGAGTTTAATGCCACAGTTATGTTAGAATGCATCTCATTCTAGTTTCTGTTGCGGTGCGTCGAGCTCGTCATGAGGCGCGCGGTCCGGAGCGCTGTATGACTGATGCATCAGTTCAACTCAACTTTACTCCAAATATATCAACTTACCTGTTTTAAATACTTTATATTTAAATGTTCGTTTATGCCCAATATTAGTGTTTAACTGTTGGACTTTAAATGAAATCTAATATTGATTTTCACCGTTGACTGATTATGCAGAACATTTAGACTGATAACTTCCCTGCACAGATGCGGCAAATTGTCACAGGACGCACGATAAGACAGTTGTGTCCGACTATATATATGAACGTAGCTGTTTTAAATACAGTATTTTATATTTAACATTAGTTTATCAGTATGTTTTAAAGTATATTTTTTCAATAATTGGTGATTCCATAGGCTCTCTCACGCACCTCCACGGTTTAAAACATAAGAACAAAGAGTCTCTCTCTTGCTCCACCCATGCACGATAAGATCGTGTATTGTCGATCTCACGGGCTGACCATATGACGATTTGAAAAATGACCATATCGCCCAACACTAAACCCTACCCCTAAACCTACCACTGACACAAAACTTTCTATTTCAAAAAATTCTGTATAATTTATAAGCTTATTTCCTCATGGGGACCAAAACAATCACTGGTATTACTATCCTTTTGGGGACATTTGGTCCTCGTAATGTAGGGAATAACAGGTACACACACACACACACATACACACACACACACACACAGAGTTGTCCTTCTCTCCACATATTACCTCTGCTATAACTTGTTTCCTAGTCTAGCTTTGTAATAAACCTGACTGACATTATACAACAATGTCAAATAAGATAAAATCATCTAGCATGTCCACCATTTATTTTTTTTACCATTTTTTTGTTTTGCATATATTGAGTGTCAAAATTACAATTAATTTCCAGAAATAGATTTAACTGCACTGAGATTATCAAATGAGAACCAAACTTGAACTGAACTGAGTTAAATGATGACACTGTAGAGCTGCTTTATAGCTAAATCAAATTGGTTTCATAACTGATCAGCTTTGTAACATCAAAAACACTCTTTTTGAATTAAGTTGAATCAACATTGTACTGACTTTAGTTGAGCTGTTGAGAAGTGACAAAGTGACTTGGGCTGACAGATGCTCAACAAAGACCTTACACTGCTCGACGGCCGACCTCTTTAAATCACCTCATTTTTGTATCCCACATCACTCACCTCTAAACCCTGCTCAGTGGTCAATATCTGCTGAGCCAGCACCTCCACATTAGTTGTCATGGTGGTGTGAAGTCATTAGAAGCTTCTGATTGGACAAAGGCCAGCTCTGCATCTGCCAACAAAAACTCCACCTATGTGCCAATCAAATACAGATATTAAAGAATAGTCAGTAAGTTTTCCAAGCACAAAAATAATATTATATGCAACCCCAGATGTTTTTCCTTTATACAGACACTTCATATCTGCAGCTTTTGGAAGATTTCATAGTTGGTTTAATCTCGGCATTAACAAAATTTAAATAGTTTACATCTTTAACTCCACTCCAGAAAAGCTATGATCAGCATCCACTCTTACCAAAAAATTTAATAAAAATAAAAATAAAAAAACACTTCTTTAACAGTAGGCTTCTATTAATTAAAATTAGTTACGGAAGATTATCACAAATTTACAATGAACAACATTTATTCATCTTGGTGTAAATTTATAAATATAATATTGTTCATTATTATTTCAAGTTAGTTCCTGAATTTGTTAATGTATTGTAATGTAAACTTTTAACTGTTAGCAATATATTAGTGTAGATGTATAAATGAATGAACATTAACATGTATTTAGAAACGGCTTTAACTAATGTTCAAACTTGTTGTACAGTGTTACAAATATTATTATTATACTTCCATTTCATAGAGCAGAACCTCTTTGCTTAATATAATCATATGCACATAGGCCACTTGAATAACTGGGGACCAGGTCAGGAAGCAGACAGACTGACTAAATCAATCATCTGCTCTCCGCCTCACATCACAGAAGTCCGTTAATTCTCAACATATATACTGAAGTGTACCAAAATACTTGAAGGAGAGTCACTCTTGAAGGACCAGCACCACATACTCTTGTACCACTGTTTGAGGAATTTATCATCCAGAATCTGGCAGTAAGTTTTGGGAGCTTGTTTTTAGAGCATCTCAAGATTTTATCTGTAGAAGATAACCATCTTAATAATTATGCACACCTGAATATAAGGCGTTTTCACTTACAGCTAGACATGTGCCGGTATTCGCTAATGAGAAATAACACGGTAATTAATATGCACAATATTGTTATCGTGGGCACTTCTAAATACCGTGAATAGTAATATATTACAAATTATCCAGAATTTGGAATGCATTTTAAGAATACTTTTACCATCAACTGGTCAAAATGCACAGCACTGCTGTATGCTGCTTGAAAGAAGTGTGCGCTCTGATGTACACAAGCACACATGAGAAGCACATGAAGAACACGTGAGAGAAGCGCTGAATGAAAGCACATTCACTCTCTGAGAGCAGATGGCGCTAAACTGCAGAAAATGCTGCCTTTACTCTGGAAACCCCATAAATAAAGCAGCTGGACTACTTTCTAAAACATATTTAAATAGCCATTCAAATTTGTGGATTCGCTATGGTTTTCATCACAGCAAAATACTTAAATATTTAGACTTAATAAGCTATTTATTTTTAAACATTTTTTTTTTTCATTTTAATCTGGACTACACCATTGATTCTTTATTGTTCGTTTACACTTTACATTAGGGCTTCATTAGTTAACATTAGTTAACAAACTGCCAATTAAAAATTATTCTGGACATTCATTAATCTTAGGTATTCCAATATTTAATTTAAATTTAAAGTTGCAACTGTGTCATTTAATGAGCTAACATGAACTAAGAGTTGTATTTTTTTTTTAACAAAGATTAATAACTACTGAAGCAAATGTAGCTATTGTTCATTGTGAATGTTAATGCATTAACTAAGGTTAACTAATGAGGTCTTATTGTAAAGTGATACCTATGGGTTTTTATAGTTCTTTAATCTGTGTAAAACTTTTAACTTTATATACTTTTCTGTATTGCTTTATTTTATTTAAATGTTATTTAAAGTTATTTTTGTTATAAACAAGTTATTTAACCTGTTATACTGTATTATGAGCACTTTTTTTAAAACTAAATTGCAATACCATGATAATACCATATATATGATAAAAGCATGAACAATTAATCGCAACAGGAAAATTGGATTAATGTTGTTTGAAATTGGTAAAATGTGCTTGGAAAAAAATATATAATCAGAATATCAACTTGCATAATAATTATGCATGCACTGTATTTTCCTTCTTCCCCTGTCATCAGTAATGCAAGGAATGTTGTGATTAGTTGTCAAGGCAGCCAATCAGAATTTAGCAGCCTTGTCTTTGATTGGCTGGAATTATGGCATATTGTAATGCTGGGTTGTGTTAAGGAAGCCAGCCTTCAGCATTTAGAAAGCACTGAGGACGGGCATCAAGGGAACAAGCTAATGAAACCTTGTAAGCGCAAAAGTGAAGGTCTGCACACATCCAAAAATTTATTTTGAATGCAAAATTTATTAGTTTGCTTGAAATACTTTCTTGTTTGTTTTTTGTGAGATGAACATTTTCAACACGAAACTCAGATCTCATGCGGTGAAAATGCACTTTTGTGCACTCAAAATATATAATTTTATATGCAGAATCGTGGCAGAGCTTTAACCCCATACAAGTGTGTTTTGGGACACTAGTCAAAAGCATTTTTCAAATGTTGCATAGTGCACCTTTAACTGATTTTCTATTGTCCTCTTGGATTTTCAGCACACGTTTTTTCTTTTTAACACTGTAAAGCTTCTTTGAAACAATCTGTATTGTATTAAGCACTGTATAAAAAAATAAATAAAAAAACGTCGAAATATAGGGTTTACTAGAGAATGCTTTCTGTTTTCATCCGCAAATTGTTTTTTGTTTTCCCTACACTTCTATATAATAATAACAATAACAATAATATTAATTATAAGTGACAAACAGTGATTGCTAAATCTCAAACAAAACAATATGGTAATGACAACTGAGGGTGAAATGTACTTCACTGTCATAAACAAATAAAATCTAATTTGATTGACTTGGTGAAACTGACACAGTTAAACAAATTATGTGTGTGTGTGTGTGTGTATATATATATATATATATATATATATATATATATATATATATATATATATATAAATTATTATTGGATTTTGTTATTTAACCTTGATTTACACCAAATAAGAAATTTTATCAATTCAGTCAAAAACAAAAAAAACAAGACTAATTCAATAACAATAAAAGCATTTGTTATTGCTTTTTGTAATACCATGATATTGCATACAAGATTCACTCTACAAAACAGCAACATTGAGATGATTATGTATATAACTAATATAAAGTGCCCTTGACTCTATACATTTTATGTCTTTTCCAGACAACCACAAATTTAGTTTTACAAAATTCCAGGGTTTTCCGTAGAAACATTTAATAATTTCACATTCCTTTTTCCCAATAATCAATATTTGTGAATTAATTTGTGAATTTTAGATATGTATTAATATTTGGCCATATACATTTAAACAAGTTGTGTTTTATTGCCTTGTAAATCCATTTTATTTATTAATAAATAAAGTACACTTGTTTTCCTAGCATTAATGTAATCAACAAATCCATACAAATGACACTGTAGCTATAAGCAGATTCAGATGAAGCAGGAAAGACTTTCATTGATTGTCGGGCATTGCTGTCTGTCATCATTCAACGACTCGCTGATTGGTTACCGCTAAAGTTAATAATGCGCCTCAGAACGAAGCTCTCCAAGGAAGTCGTGTTCAAAACGCGGAACAAAATGGAGACTTTGGCGTAAGGCCAAGAAAGAAAGAAAAAAATACCCGGAGCCTTTGTTAAACGTCTGTTAAAATAATTAACACTGAAAACATTAGTGATTCCTCATCGGGGTCATACTGAGGTCAAGTCAGGCAACAGCTAAAAAGTATCCCCTAAATTACACCTCATGAACATCCTCCCACTGAAGAGACCCGCGGTGGCAAAGGTAAAAGGGTCGAGTTCATGTTAGCTCTCAGGCTAACCAGCTAATATCTACAACATGTACACCGATGTATACATCACATCACAACGATTGACTCAATTACATGCATATACAACAGTTGCTTTATAATAGCGTGAAATATGCCAGGCATTCTAAAGTATACTGTATTCGATCAGACTTTTTTCGTTGAATAAAAACACAAGCTTGATTGTTTACAGCACCGATGAGCTCTGAGAACAGCTATCGGCCTGTATCTCCTCACGCAAACTGATTTTTTTGACCAACCATTGTGCGACATGCAGAAAATAAAAGATGCTCACCTGTGATACGGACGGTCGTTAAGGTTTTTTGCTCTCGGGTTTATTGCACATTATTTGTTATTGTTTTACTCCAGTGAAAGGTCATAGTTCGTGACCCCGTTTGCAAGCGTGCCAGAGTTTTTCTTCCTCTCGGGCTCGTTCACAGTTGCACGGACACGAGCGTCTGGAGCAAGGCGTCGTTGACGTCATCCTGTCTGTTTCCAACACGACAGCGCTGATTGGCAGCCTGTGTCCATAGTTGATTTCTAATTCACAAAGCTTTGAAGTTAGAAAACTATATATATATATATATATATATATATATATTCAATTCAATTAAATATTGCTTTATTTTCATGAAATGATACAATTTTGCCAAAGCTTAGTGTACATATACAGAAAACAAATAAGTAAATAATAACAATAATAATAATTCAATGAACATAACATTAATTTAACTGAATATTATAGCATCTTAGAATATTAAACTGTAACAAATTATAATGAGTGAACATTGGATACCACAGTATTTAATTGAAATAGAAACACAAAAATACTAAGGATCACCATGGTGCACAATAGGCTCAGACACACTGAGGTCACACACACACACACACACACACACACACACACACACACACGCACACACCTGTTTTTATACAGTCTATGGCACACACACTCACACACACGTTCACCTGCTGTCTCTCAAAAAAAAAAAAAATAGATAAAACACACACACACACACACACACATAAAGACACAAATGGGCTTCTATACCTTCATAGACATTAATTGTCATTGCTTTCAATATAACATGTATAAAGAACACTGATAACTTATAGCTTAGGTATTCAAGAAAAAAAAAAATTAACATCAGGTTATAATTCTTCTGCATTTCTGTCTTAATGAATAATAGTATTTCAGATAGGTGGTAGAAAGTGATAAACAACAAAAAAAAATAATAAAATAAGATTTAGTGTTTACTTCACTAATTATAGTCATGCATAATTTAACCAGTAGGATCTTTAGATTTGTAAAGCATTCAGATGAGAATGAGAATGTTAAATATACAACTTTTGTGGGGAAACAGTATATTGGTTAATTAATTTACTACCTGGTACAGTTCTGGCCTAAACAACAACAAAATGACATATGGACAAAATTAGGAAGTATACCCAGAATTGAACCAAATGTGCCATAATCCCACCTATACTGTGTAAAATAAAAATGAATAAATAAATAAATAAATAAATACAATTTTGATATTGTGGGATCATTAAAAGCAAATATTGAGAAATATCCTCCCTGGACATCACTTTTGCCCACTACTGTATGGTTCTTCTCACTTACACACATCAATACAAATGGTGATCCAAAACAAAATTCTAGTCATGGCAAATATTAAATTTCTTGCTATTTGGGCTATATATTGAGTTTACAACTTTTACATTGCCTTGCGAAAGTATTCATACCCCTTCATTTTTTACATTTTGTTATGAAGCAGCCTTAAACTGTTAAATTAAACTGCTTTAAATAGCTTTTTTTCCCCCACATCAAGCTACACTTCATTCACCATAATGACAAAGCAAAAGCAGAATTGTCACAACTTCGTAAATTTAAAAAAAAATAAAAAAACTGAAAAGATTACTCTGCATAAGTAACTAAATATTTAGCTGAAGAATCTTAACAGCCTCAAGTCTTTTTTGGTTATGATGCGACAAGCATTGTGTAACGATACAACTCCATGATCACGGGAAGAAGGAGGCGGGAACTGGCGGACAATCAAATTATATTTTAATGATCAAAATAAACACAAAACAGCAGAAATAAAAATCAAAACACAGACTAAAACCCAGGCCTGGTCCTCTCTCGTCCGTCACTGTCGTCGCCCCGGTTTTATATCCCTCCATCCCCTCCGTGGGACTCGAGACCAGTGAGTGTCGCAGGTGTCGCTCATCTCCAATCACTCCACGGCCTCGCTCCTGTTCCCACGTCTCTCGGCCCCGCCCCACTCGTCACATACCCCCGTCGCCCCTCGCAGGCCGGGGGGTACCCTCGAGACTGCGCTCTACTCCTACCCCCCCCCCTCCCTCCGGGGGGGACCGCTCACGGGGACCTGCGGGAACCTGGGGGTAGGACAGACGAGGCGAGAGAGGCGTCCCTCCTTCTCCCGGGTTTCAGCACCACTGTAACGATACAACTCCATGATCATGGGAAGAAGGAGTCGGCAACTGGCGGACAATAAAATGATATTTTAATGATCAAAATAAACACAAAACAGCGTGTCAGCCCTTCACGGACGACTGACCCGGTTTTATATCCCTCCATCTCCTCCATGGGACTCGAGACCAGTGAGTGTCGCAGGTGTCGCTCATCTCCAATCACTCCACCGGCCTCGCTCCTGTTCCCACGTCTCGGCCCCGCCCCACTCATCACACATTGCACATCAGCATTTTCTGCCATCCTTCTCCTCATCTCTTCACCTCTCAATTTCAGTCCTCCTGCCCCCCTGCTCTGCCCATTTTTTACATTTCTCTTATCAATTCAGACTTTTGTTCTATTCGAACGTAAGTGCCCTGCGAAGTGGAAATCACAGAATATTCCGCCATGATTCCAAAGTGAAAATATATGTTCCATTTAAAGTGCTCTGAAGTGTGAGACGTGAATTTAAATTGTATTTATTTACAGAGGTATATGATTTTCACACTTGTCCGTGTGTGAAGAGGTTGCGCAGCACAAATCCATGAATGAATGTTCCGAAGTGAGGTAAACTTCAACAGATTTTCCCTACTCAGGGAGTAGGGAGCGTGTCAGTGGGAGCACAGTTCATGCACGGAGCTCACTTCTAACGAGCTGGTTCTCTGAATCAGGTGTGTTAACAAAAACACTGAGTCCCTCAGTATATTATATTTTCCAGCAACGAGAGGATACAATCACTGTTTTTAAGTAAACTCACTCTAAAAAGATAAACGCACAGATGTGCCTTATCTTTTTGTCGCTGTAGCAGCCATGTTGCTGAGATAATTCATACCCCTTCGTTTTAAGTGTGGTCCCGAAAAATCGTCGTTTGAAGGGCTATCTGGCCCTTCCCCTTACCCCTACCCCTCCAACCAAAAGAGAATCGAGACACCCCTACCCCTTCACGTGAACGCGCGAAACGGAGGGGGGAAAGGGGAAGGGCTAAAGGGTAGAATTGGGATCCTAAAAAAACAAAGCCCTTCTCCATCAGTTGCTCGGTTATGCCAGAAGGCCAGCTCTAGGAAGAGTCCTGGTTGTTTCAAACTTTTTTTAATTAAGGGTAACAGAGACTACATGCTTCTATGACCCTTCAATGAAGCAGAATTATTTTTGTTCTGAACTCTTCCCCAGATGTGTGGCTTGACACAAACCTGTTTCTGAGCTCTACAGGCAGATCTTTTGACCTCAGTGCTCGATTTTGGCTCTGATATGCATTATCAGCTGTTAGACCTTTTATTAAGGCATGTGTGCCTTTCCAAATCATGTCCATTCAATTGAATTTGCCACTGGTTTACTTCACTTAACATGTAGTAACAGCTATAAGCAAAATTAATGCTCCTGAGCTTAATTTCAACTCCCAGATAAGAGTATGAGTTCTTGTGCAATGGAATTATTTTATTTATTTTTATTTTTAAGACATTTGCAAAGATGTAAAAAACAACAACAGTTTTTTGCTTCAGCATTATGGTGAATGGCATGCAGACTGATGTGGGGAAAAAGGTTTATTTAAAACAGTTTAACACATGGCAGCAACCTAACAAAACGTGGAAAAAATAAAGGGGTATGAATACTTTCGCAAGGCAATGTATAAGGTTTTTTTCTCTCTCCAATGGTATGGACATGCTGAGGTTCGTATCCCAACAAGAGAACACCTTTGATGTTGTCAAGGTTATTTTATGATGTGATGTGTTTACAAGGAACACGTGATCCAAGTTGACCACAGATCAATATATAATCTTGTGTAAACTTCATATAGCTAAAACTGTAACTTCTACTCATATTTACAAGTATGGTCTAACATTTCCCTACAAAATACTGCTTTGTAATTCATCTTCCTGATTTATCTCAATTCCACAGCACATCCAAAAACTCAGAACAACTTCATGATGTAAGAGAAAATATGGACTCTTTAGATACGGTTGCTCCTTTACGCTTAAGGAAGATTAAGGAAAATAGTCTAACACCGTGGTATAATGAGCACACTCGTACCTTAAAGAGAGCAGCCTGGAAAATGGAGAGCAGCTGGAGGAAAACAAAACTACACTACCCTACAGAAAAGCATTACAAACTGCTAGATCTGATTATTTTCTGTCTCTTTTAAACTAAAAAAAACATAACCCCAGGTATTTATTCAATACAGTGACTAAATCAAGGGCGTAGGAGCCATTATACGTGAGGGGGACACTTCCCCCCCACATTTCAAAATCTAAGTTTTGTCCCCCTCACTATTTCCCAATGTCAGATTTTGTTTTGCATTGCCTGCCTATCTCTGCCGATTTCAGAGTCTCCAAATTAATCCATTCTGAAACTTTTAAATGCATATTTAATTTTTTAAAAACGAAATTATAGGCTTAAGTGCAGGTTCCGAAAGTTGGTAGTTTTGTCGCTATGGTCACACACACACACACACACACACACACGCAACGTTGGCGGTGCGCTCAAAGTCTGTCAGTTGTGCAGTTACCCAAAATCTCCTGAATGAAGTTAAAACCCATCATGTCACTGGATGAAATAAAATCGACTAGCAAAGATACAAGAGGCCGCCTTATAAACGAGTGTGTGGAGGATATTGTCATTTCGCCGTAAGGTTTTGATGGCGTCATTTATTTATAATGAGGGCAACACTCCAGTCCAAAAGGTGGCGCTAATGCACATAAAACGGTTTATTTTATGTATGCTTCGGCAGCCAGTGTTTATTTCTTGTATGTAAATGTAACCAACCGTAACATAGTAGAAAAGAAAAACGTGGACGTAAAAATACTGAAATAAATACTGATCAGTGATAACATATTTTTGGTGGTTTTGTGTGCATTTTGGCGGTTTTTGAACCGTTTTTGGGCTGGAATACATCAGCTGGATCTGCCAAATTTAGACGGTTGATTTTAACGTTACAACTAACGTTAAACAACAATATTATTCACAGACGCACTTTGTATTTGAGGGAGATTGCTGGTTTTCAGTTTGATCATTAGTTTTATTGTATTTTTAAAAACTCTCAAATTTAGCCAACTTAGAAGCAAATGTTTTAATTTTATGTTGTGTAAAACAGGCAAATGATAACTAATTAGCTAATGTGAATTCAATGTGCCATTGATACGTGTCCATAAACTATGTAGAAGTAACATTAGTCAAAATGTTCACACAGAGATGAGTATCCTACAATACTTTAAGAGGAACAGGACATAGGAGAACGAGCTTGTAAGTTGTATGGATAGCTACATACAGTATATTCTAAAATTCACATAGTAAAAGTACTTTAGGTCAGTAAAATTAGGCCAACGGCATGTCATCAGAGTTTGGTACCAGTTCTGTGTCCTCAAACATGTTACTTTCCTAGACAGGAGATGAAGAGACCACAGAACAGGGAGAGTTAGGTCCAAGTGAGAAACAGGTAATGGGAATTTTACAGAATGCTAATTTTTGTAGGATAAAAGAATACATGGGAACTGTGTCCAACTAATTTAACTAGTTGTTGTTATGATTACCGTATTTTCTGGACTATAAGTCGCACTTTTTTTCATAGTTTGGCTGGTCCTGCAACTTATAGTCAGGTGCGACTTATTTATCAAAATTAATTTGACATGAACCAAGAGAAATGAATCAAGTTAAAACATTGCCGTCTACAGCCGCGAGAGGGCGCTCTATGCTGCTCAGTGCTCCTGTATCCTACACTGAAGACATAGACTGCCCTCTCGCGGCTGTAGACGGTAATGTCTTCTCTTGGTTCTAAATAAATGCAACTTATTGTCCAGTGCAACTTATGTTTTTTTCCTTGTCATGACGTATTTTTGGACTGATGCTACTTATATTTAGGTGCGACTTATAGTCCGAAAAATACGAATATATATTTAAATGTAAAAATTGTTTATCGCAGGAGCTTTATAATGAAAAGCTACATAGGGCCCTTTGAAATCCTTTTTTTTTATTCCAATTTTGTCAGATTCTGTGATATTCTACATTTAACAGCTGATTCCATTTTTAATATTTCCACCTTTACTGCATTGCGTTTACTGTAGTGGTCCACAGATATTGGCTTTTTGATGGCCGATGCCGAAATCATAGAGAGCAGGGTGGCTGATGGCTGATATAAAGCCCGTATATATATATATATTTTCATCAATATTTAATAAATTAGAAAACAAATGTTCATTAGAAATGAGCATTTAAGTGCTTTATATATATATATATATATATATATATATATATATATATATATATATATATATATATATATATATATATATACATATATATAAAAATCTGGGGAATTTCCCCCGAACCCCCCCTGGCATATACTGTCCCCCCAACGTTCAAAATCGCTCCTACGCCCCTGGACTAAATTAACAAAAAAATAAAGCATCAACAGGTGTTGACATTTCCCAACAGCACAGCAGTAATGACTTTATGAATTACTTTTCATCCAAGATCTAAACTATTAGAGATAAAATTGTAAACATGCTGCCGTCAGCTACAGTATCGCATCTAGGCCTGTCGCGATAGTCGATAAATCAATTTATCACACAATAAAAAAAAAATGATCTCGATAATTTTTTCGCCTGCGATAATTTATTTTTTAAATGTTTATTTAAATAATGTAACATGTCACGATGTGGGGTTTGTCTGGAGCGCAGCCTGTGGACAGCCCGCGGTAGAAAACACCCTATTCGATGGCACAGACGTCCCGGGAATAAAGAGATAACTTCTCGCTCTGGCCAGCTTTGGGAAGTGCCTTTCATTTGCTTGTTGATGTCTCAAGTGATATTTCATTGTACTTGCACTACTGCTTTATTTTAATACTGCGTAGCATATTTTGCAAGTAACTTCGTTGCCCTTTCTGTCGAAATGGGCCTACTTTTCACTCGCTTCATTTGGCTTGCTCAGCTAAATATGT
Organism: Carassius carassius; assembly: GCF_963082965.1. Taxonomy (NCBI): domain Eukaryota; kingdom Metazoa; phylum Chordata; class Actinopteri; order Cypriniformes; family Cyprinidae; genus Carassius; species Carassius carassius. The sequence goes on from NC_081788.1 coordinate 2,448,575, forward strand.
CTGTAGGCGTGTGGTTGCGTGTGTCAACGCGCCCAGAGAGTTCACACACACACACACATTGTGTGTTTTCTCCTCCTTTCCAAAGCGCTCGGGCAGCTGCGCTCCTGAGGCGTCTGACGTTGCTAAGCATCCATCAGCTGCGATCTCCGTTACAACAAGGACATTTCAGCAATGGATTTCCACCACCGAGAAACCCTTGCTGTAACTCTGCTACAAGATTTATTTACGAAGAAAAGTAAAAAACTCGGCAGTGTTTCACCCCGAAGGAAGCTGATTGAGTCAGTTCTTTTCACATGACGTGGTGCGCTTGCGTCATTCTGAAAAGCTGTTGTTTTTAACTCGGTGCGGTGCGGACGCGCCTGGAAAAACAAGCATGTTGCGAGCGCGTCTCTTACAATATGAGCGCGCATACCGCATTTGAAATAACGAACTTGAGCACAAAAAAAGAGGTGATGTGAACGGCCCCTTCATCGGTCAAAATGTTTACTTTCGGTTAAAGGTTAAACGGTAAATATGAGCATCCCTTACTGGCATATAAACATAATATAATAAATTAACTAATTTTAAGCCACACAAAGTCAACATGTTGGTATTTCTTGCTCTGAGTCTGCCATAAAATAAAATAAAAGTTTATTGATATTTGAAAAGTTGTCCCTGCGTTATTATGCCATTATCATTATATTAGTTGAAACTGGTCTTAGAACGAGAATATTATCGTTTATCGCGATAATTTCTTGGACAATTTATCAAAATTGTCAAAACAATCCACAAGGATTTTGGATATTGCCATCATTGTTCCCCATAACATAGGGTATATCTGAACCACAAACACAGTAAACTGAGTAAACTAAATTTTAATTATGAGCAAAATCGTATTTGTTGTTTTTACTTTTTGTTGTTATGTAAGAAATGTTTTCATTTTAATCTAGCCTGTAGATAGTATTTGTACTGTAAAACAACAAATATACATTTTGCTTAACCACATCAACTCTGGGGACCCACCGGTGGGTCCAATATTGCATATGCCTAATTCTCAAAAAATCAAAATAACAGCTGAAGTGGTTAAACTCAGTCTAATAATTACACTAGGGCTGGTGTTTATCGCGTGTTAACGTACTTTTTATTTTGAAAGTCCGTTGCTCACTGCGTTTCAATACACATAGCTAGACTGTAATAAAACAACGCAATACAACACAAACCATGGGACATAGGAGGGGTGGGATGTTTATCAGTAGGCTACTGGCTGCTTGGGATGAGCTACAGCGCAAAACAGAAAATATCAGGTGCGGACAGAAAAATGGAAAAAGGTACCGAAATCTTAAATGGACATTTTTATTTTAAACCTCTTTCACAGGATGGAGTTGATAGAACTAAAGCTATTTGTAACCACTGCAAAGCTGAATTTTCTTATCATTGGAGTACTTCGAGTCTGAAGTATCACTTAAATGCAATGCACACCGTTGATGCCAGCAAATCACCCACCCAAACAAACAGTGGAGGAAGGCTTCGGCAGACTACATTGGATGCAGCATGTTGTGCACAGATATGTCAATGTCACCTTTATTTATATAGCGCTTTAAACAAAATACATTGCGTCAAAGCAACTGAACAACATTCATTAGGAAAACAGTGTCAATAATGCAAAAATGATAGTTAAAGGCAGTTCATCATTGGATTCAGTTATGTCATCTCTGTTCAGTTAAATAGTGTCTGTGCATTTATTTGCAATCAAGTCAACGATATCGCTGTAGATGAAGTGTCCCCAACTAAGCAAGCCAGAGGCTATACTATGATACTATGACAGAACGCTGGAGACTGTGCGCGTCGCAGGGGACGTGTTCAAAGGGCAGATGTCTCGCAGCAGCGATCATATTTCTTGCACTATCTGTGCTACGTGTGCTGATTTTATTTGAAATGTCCCACTGCTGTGCAACATGAATAAAATGTTCAGCGCACGTTTCAGCAAAATGTCTCTCTTTATCATCTGAAAATGTGAATGACCTTGTGTGTCTTAGCAACTGGCTAGGTGCAAATGAGTAAGTAAATGTAAAGTTGGAAGAATGGATAAATGCAGTTAATTTTGTCAACTCAACCTGCATCACTGAAAGATTTTTTTTTTTTGGACTGAGATTCTCAGTCTCTTAAAGGGGATTGATGTTGTTGCTCGGAAGGGGCAAGTTAAAATGTTATGATCGAGGTTCTGGACATAATATTTTTATTTATTTTATTTTTTTTACAAACTAAACAAAACTTTAATGTTTTATTTAATAAAACATTAATGTTTTAATGTTTTATTTATACGTTAATGTTATATTTAATTTGATTACATTAATGTTTAAGTTAAGATTTACAAGAAATGTTAACTGCTACTAACTTTTAACTGCTGTAAAAAAGCACTTTATTTGTTTAAAGTTTTGACAAACCAAATTTTATTGCACTTTTGTTCATACAGCAGAACTTTGAAAGAATAAAATTACACAATACACTACTTTTGATTTCATTATTGAATTTTGCGCATGCTGCGTTTAATCGTGATTAACCGAAGAAAATCATGCGATTAATCGCGATTAAAATATTTAATCGTTGCCCAGCACTAAATTACACCTAACATTTTAAACATTTTTAATATATTAAACACATTGTGTGTCACTAAAGCAAGGCACACTGTCTATTGTCTAAAATTTTTTTTTTAAATAACCTGACGACCAGCATTGTTTCTTTAGATCATTTATGTACACAAGTGCTTTTTTCACACGAGTAGAAAACTCTTTGGATGTGTTTGACAAATACATCATTTCTACATCTTAAATGCATGACAAAACTACTATTTTCTTATCATTTAACCAGGCCTATAACACCTTGTGTAAATGATCTTTCCTAGAACAGAAAACGTACACTTTGACTATTTGACTATACTCTGAAACACATATGAATGGAACTGCGTGTTGTCATGACTCTCTTTATAATTTATCTACTTTTATTTAAACAACACAGTGCGAAATTACAGTCTTCAACAGCATGGGCCCCTGAAATGTTGTAGTATATCTTTATTGTTTTCACAAAATATCTAAACATTTATCTAGTTTAAAATATTAGTTATTACGTGTTTACAAAGTTGTCATGTCCGACGTTTACATTTTTAAGAACATTTGATATAGTTTATCGTTTTTTACATTTTATAACATATATTTCACAAACCTTGAGTCCTGAAAAACGGGTTTAGCATCAGTCCACATTTCAGCTGTTAGCCAGAAAATGCAAGTGAGCCGAGATTTCATTACTGAGATAATCTACATAATGTGAAACTAGCTCACAGTTACATTACAGTTTTGGGTTCTAGTTTATGTTGAATAGTGTTTGTTACTGTTCCACGTTTAACACTGCATTACTCCATTGTGAAGACATGTACTGTGTAAAATGTTTTTCATTGTAGTAGTTACAGTGTCATTAGTCTTCACACAGTACAATTTTGGAATTTTGGAGGACGAGAAGACTGGGATCACGAAGGGTAAGGACTCCATACAGACAACAGGAAACGACTGGTAAATATAGGGAGGCTAATGACAATTAAGTGAAGGCTCCTGGTGCAATTAGCAGGAGTGCAATTACTGTGATGAAGAGACAAGGCTAATGGGAATTGTAGTGCCTACGGTGAAGTGCCTAAGGGGAAGTGAGCCCACTAGTGGACACCCAGGGAAACAGAGACTAGACAGCGTGACATAACCCCCTCCTCCACGGAGCAGCTGCCAGATGCTCCACCCGAACCCAAGAAGAGACCAGAGACACAAAGATACCAGGAGGGAGGTACGGAGGGCCAGGTAAAATGGGGAAACAGAGACAAGAGAACCAGGTAAAATGGGGAAACAGAGACAAAAAAAGTGCAACACAAAACAAGGAGTCCAGGAGGTAGGTGGACCGGCGGAGGATCAAGGGGAGGGACGGAGGGCCAGGTCCTTAGAGGGAAACAGAAAGAAAGACACAGACAAGAAACCCAGGAGGGAGGTGGACCGGCGGAGGATCAGGGGGAGGGACGGAGGGCCAGGTCCATAGATGGAAGAACAGACAAAAGAACAAAACAACCACAAAAACACAAGTACAGGAGGACATAACGTGACGCCCACCAGGGCGGAGCAGAAAACCACCACATCCGTGTGGTCGAGGCAGCAGCCCCCCAGGGCGGAGCAGAAGACCACCACAACCGTGTGGTCGGGACGGAAACCCCCCAGGGCGGAGCAGAAGACCACCACAACCGTGTGATCGGGACGGAAACCCCCCAGGGCGGAGCAGAAGACCACCACAACCGTGTGGTCGGGACGGAAGCCCCCCAGGGCGGAGCAGAAGACCACCACGTCCGTGTGGTCGAGACCTAAACCCCCCAGGGCGGAGCAGAAGACCACCACATCCGTGCGGCCGAATAAACAGGAGGACACGTCTGGTTGGGCAAGTCTGAAACAGAAAACATGAACAAGTTAAGGGTAGCCTCCGTGGCCACAACAGGAACAGTCAGGAGCTCAGAGAGTTCGAATGAGACGTGACGAGACTCTGGAAGTTCCGCAGAGGCGAGGAGAGACTCTAGTAGTTCATCAGAGACGTGGAGAGGCTCTGATAGTTCAGCAGAGACGTGGGGAGGCTCTGGTAGTCCCTCAGAGACGTGACGAGACTCTGGTAATCCCATGGTGTTTATACTGGATTCCAGAAGATCAATGCTGATTTGACTCTGCTCATGAAGATTATTGGTGACTTGTTTTTGTTCATGAAGATCATTGGTGACTTGCATTTGTTCATGAAGATCATTGGTGACTTGTGTTTGTTCATGAAGATCAATGGTGACTTGTGTTTGTTCATGAAGATCAATGGTGACTTGCCTCTCTTCATGAAGATCACTGGTGACTTGAATTCTCCCATGAAGAACCCCGGTAACTTGACTCTGTCCTTGAAGGTCGACGGTGACTAGCCCTGACTCTGGAGGGTCGACGGTGACTAGCCCGGACTCTGGAGGGTCGACGGTGACTAGCCCTGACTCTGGAAGGTCGACGGTGACTAGCCCTGACTCTGGAGGGTCGACGGTGACTAGCCCTGACTCTGGAGGGTCGACGGTGACTAACACGAGCACCTGACTTGACTCTGGAGGGTCCACGAGCACCTGACTCGACTCTGGAGGATCAACCGGAACCTGACTCGACTCTGGAAGGTCAACGGGTACCTGACTCGACTCTGGAAGGTCAACGGGCACCTGACTCGACTCTGGAAGGTCAACGGGCACCTGACTCGACTCTGGAGGGTCCACGGGAACCTGACTCGACTCTGGAGGGTCAACCGGAACCTGACTCAACTCTGGAGGATCAACGGGAACCTGACTCGACCGGCGGCCATCTTGGGCAGTGGCGTTGGACCGGCAGTCATCTTGGGCAGTGGCGATGAGCTGGCGGCCATCTTGGGCAGTGGCGATGAGCTGGCGGCCATCTTGGGCAGTGGCGTTGGGCCGGCAGCCATCTTGGGCAGTGGCGATGAGATGACGGCCATCTTGGGCAGTAGTGCTTGGCTGGCGGCCATCTTGTGCTGTGGCGCTGGGCTGGCAGCCATCTTGCGTCGTGACGCTGGGCTGGCGGCCATATTGTGCTGTGGCACTGGGCTGGCGGCCATCTTGTGCTGGGGCACTGGGCTGGCGGCCATCTTGCATCGTGGCGCTAGGTTGGTGACCACCTTGTGCTGTGGCGCTGGGCTGGCGGCCATCTTGGGCAGTGGCGCTGGACTGGCGGCCATCCCACCGGAAGAGACAGGAGTGGCTGGGGCATCCCACGGAAGCCGATGCTGTAAATAACACATGAATTCCCAGAACCCATATGTGTCCAGCTGAGCCAGTTCCTCTTGTGGAACCGGGTCATCCAGCCCGCTATTAAAATAGTCATTTAAGGCCGCCTCATTATAACCCATGCCTTCAGCCAGGGACCAGAACACCTGTGCCATGGCCCCCACATCATTACCCTCCTGGCGGAGGAAGGTTAACTTTAAATATTTAGCCCTCCGCTCCACCATACTGGCTGGGGAGGAGACATGAAAGGACATACCGCTGGATCTGTATGGATGGAGTCCTTCTGTGATGATCGCGACCCAAGTAAGACACAGGAGAGGGAGAGATCCAATTACAGGTATGATTTTAATGGGATAATCCAAAACGAAGTCAAACAAGCCAGGGTCAAATCCAGAGAACAATCCAAAATAAAACAAACAGGAAAGGGACAGGAAGGGAACAGGAAGACGAGGAATCTCGGAGGATGAGAAGACTGGGATCACGAAGGGTAAGGACTCCATACAGACAACAGGAAAGGACTGGTAAATATAGGGAGGCTAATGACAATTAAGTGAAGGCACCTGGTGCAATTAGCAGGAGTGCAATTACTGTGATGAAGAGACAAGGCTAATGGGAATTGTAGTGCCTACGGTGAAGTGCCTAAGGGGAAGTGAGCCCACTAGTGGACACCCAGGGAAACAGAGACTAGACAGCGTGACAGCTAGTTACACATTATGCAGATTATCTCAGTAATGAAATCTCGGCTCACTTGCATTTTCTGGCTAACAGCTGAAATGTGGACTGATGCTAACCTTATTTTTCAGGCCTCAAGGTTTGGTGAAATATAAAAATGTAAAAAACAATAAACTATATCAAATGTTCTTAAAAATGCAAAACGTTGGACATGACAACTTTGTACAGTCATGACAGTCATGACAACACGCAGTTCCAGTCGTATGTGTTTCCCGAATCAAACCTTTTGGTCTGATGAATACCTAAAACATCTAAAATTGACTAAAACATGCCCCTTTGAATGAATTCTTTCTACATGTCATCACTGGTTTATTAACAGTGTGATATTTAGAGACACAGACAAAGGAAATAGTTCCTGTGGCATCCTTGACTTTTAATGTCTAACTTTAAGTGCAATAGACGGGTTTGAATTAAGTGTAACAGTCATAACAGAAGATGGTAAGACTCATTTTCAAGTTGAGGTAGTGGCTATTATGTGTCTTTGTGACACAGGTAGACCAGAAAAAGCTCTAAAGTGCGTCACAATCTCAGTGACAATCACACTCGCTTGACAATCATTTAATCATCTTGTACTCTGTTTTGTTCATGTTTTTGCCTGTTTGACCAAACTCTGAGAATAGTCTTTATCTAAAAAACTATGAAAATGATACACAGCTGGTGGGCCAGATCAACATTAAAAGTTTTCACAATAGTTTAGAGGAGAGGATTTCACATTCTGATACATATTTCTGTTGTGCAGACATATTTCCTGTATAAAAGAGTATGTTTATAACCTGTTCAAGGGCGTGTGGTGCAATCTTATGGATCGTAAACGTAATCACATTACAACAAGGTGACATAGTCCCTTGGCAAATCTGGCAAATCTGCCAAAAGTGGACAAAACAGAAAAATCTCAGCACACGGTAGATGCTTATGCTTCTGACTGAAGGGTTGTACACATAGGCCTACTCTTTAATGTCAAGCGAAAATGTTGAAACAAATGAGTACGTCAAATAAAAATGTGCAGGGGTGCGTTCTCCGAAACTACCTTAACGCTACGTCGTTCTTAAGTTGTACCTTAAGAAGTACCTTATCGTTAATACGTGGTTTCCGAAACCTTCTTAGTTAAGTATACCTTCTGTAAGTCATGCGTTCGTAAGGTTGGTCTGGAGCGCTCTTAGCTATACCTTATCGCTGCTTACGGTTCATACCGCTAGTGGCCACCACTACGCAAAAAGATTTTTTACATCGCAGTTTAATTACACATAGAAAATTTTATATGAACTTTTAATATAAAATCTGATTTAGAATTAAAATTACATTTTTACTTTACTTTAAAATTATACACATAAAATACTTAAGTTGTTATAGCCTACACCCAGTGTATGGAAGTGTTTTCATTAATAAAGTTTCCATACACTAATGGTTGTTAGCTTTTTTAATTACTATCCTAAGGCACATCAGCTGGCGAACCATTTGACAGAAAAGGCTTAGGAGTCTATGTAAAGAAAGATGAGTTTACACAAACTTTATAGCTATGGCAGCGAGACAGCGAGTACTTGTTTTAAATCAAAGACGGCGGCGTCCGCGGAGCCAGTTAGTGTATGTCAACTACTTTATAAGAGAACATTTTAGTCCACTGACTACCATGTCAGAAGAGACCATTGTAAAAAAAATTTGCCTGCCACGGGAGCAAATTCTGCAGCTCTTGCATCTTGTTGGCCCAGATTTGTCAAGACAAACTCGACGGAGCTACCCCCTCAGCCCCGAAATTCAGCTGCTGGCGGCTCTTCGTTTTTATGCTGTTGGGAGTTTTCTGGAGGTTGTTGGGGATGGATATGGGCTGAGTAAGACCTCAGTGTGGCTGGGCGATCTCTTTTTGCGGACTTTTTTCCCCGACATAGTGAATGTCGGTATGTCTCTCATGTTTGCGCTTTTATTGAGGAAATCATCCAATTACACAAATGAGCGATTTACGCCAATAATGTGATACGGCTGGTGGATAATCAGCATACGTTGTGGAGAACATTAACACACTTATGGCCGTGAGGGTTTGGGATTGTACACTTGCTAAATTATAAACACATACTCATATTTATTTCTGCATGTACGTATTTCAATAAGCCCCGATAAATGCAGTTTGTACTATTTCTAAAACGCTTCTTTATAAAGAACATTGTTTTCTCAATACTTTACCTATACCGCTGTGAAGGAAAGAGCGCACAATCGATCATCGAGGCGTCGATATCAACCTATTCAGCGCCTCCACCATGGACAGCAACTGCTAAGGTCAAACTTAAGAAGGTTTACCTTAAGCTACATCCTAAGGTATAGTTCGGAGAACACACGTAGCAAAGGTATACCTGTAGTTAAGGTGTACCTTTTGAGTATTCGTAGCGCGCTAAGAGACAACGTTATCGGAGAACGCACCCCAGAAGTGTAGAAACAAAGATGTTTAGCACATACACACATTCTAGACATACACCAGAGATGTTGCTTTATTTGAATTAAAGAAGATGGCGATAGGAACTGATAACATTCTTTAATGTTGTTGTGTTATGTTTTGTCAAAATAATAAAAAAGTTTGGTCAAATGTTTAATATTTTTTCTTAAATGATAAGTGTGTGCTCACCCTGCTCTCTTTCCCATGCAAGGATTAGCATGAACTTACAGGAGTATTAAAACAAAAACGGCCAAACAAACAAAATGTGAATGGTTTCATCTGCTATCTGAACAAGATGACTTAATCTACTTGAGTAATAAAAATATCATTTACAAATCAACATTAAACAAACAAAAAAAAAACCTTAAAACTTAAATGAGTGTGCAGCTTTCAGTGGAACCGTTTGATTTGTTTCGGTTGTAATAGTTTTAAGGGAAAAACAGCTAAACTTCATTTTTGTGTTGATGCTTCATGTGATCACACTTTTTGGACAGACATAAAGTTGCACTAAAAGAAATATCTCAAAGAGAAAAACTGTAACTTAATTTCTTAATTTTCATTTATTCCTATTATGATGACAGCTCACAAAGAGATGTCTTCACCTAAAAACTTACAGTCCAACAAACAAATCGTGAACAGCCATCCAAAATCTTGATATGGGTAAATCTAGTGGTGTAAGAAAAATGTAATTTACAAAACATTGTGATTCTTAGATGTGACACATCCTTGACATAATCTGTTGGCATGCAAAAATAGTCATAAATGTTTTAGCACTGCTATTTACACAAATGGTATGAGAACTGTATATTGTGTCACTTGCATAGAAAATTAACATCAGGGTCAAAAGGAAATGATGATAATACTTGAACCATCCTTAGCTTGTACATTTCTTTCATTTTGAAAATCACAGCTGCTGGTGATTACAGTTTTTTAGTAAACCATTTAACATTACATGATGACTACAAAATAGTCAAATAGTCAAAGTGTATGTTTTCTGTTCTAGGTAAGACCATTTACACAAGGTGTTATAGGCCTGGGTAAATAATTAGAAAATAGTAGTTCTGTCGAATGAGAAAAGTTTAGTCATGCATTTAAGATGTAGAAATGATGTATTTGTCAAACACATCCAAAGAGTTTTCTACTTGTGTGAAAAAAGCACTTGGGTGCATAAATGATCTAAAGAAACAATGCTGGTCATCAGGTTATTTAAAATTTTTTTTAGACAATAGACAGTGCCTTGCTTTAGTGACACACAATGTGTTTAATCTTTTAAACATGTTTAAAATGTTAGGTGTAATTATTTGACTGAGTTTAAGCAAAATGTATATTTGTTGTTTTACAGTACACATACTATCTACAGGCTAGATTAAAATGAAAACATTTCTTACATAACAACAAAAAGTAAAAACAACAAATACGATTTTGCTCATAACTAAAATTTTGTTTACTCAGTTTACTGTGTGTGTGGTTCAGATATACCCTATGTTATGGGGAACAATGATGGCAAAATCCAAAATCCTTGTGGATTGTTTTTGTCCCCGTGAGGAAACAATTTTATAAATCATACAGAATGAAGTGTTTTTGAAAATCTTAAAATGAACGAAATTTTCTGTGAGAGGTAGGTGTAAGATTGGTGTATGGTGATTGAAAATACAGTTTGAACAGTGTGCTTTACAGGTCTGCGGGACACAGGACAGAAAGGCTATCCTACAACTTGTTAATTTGTTCCTACGACTTATTCATTTGTGGCAACTAATTAATTTTAATTTTGTTCCCTAAATAACAAATGATTTAACTGAAATAAGGGAACAAATTAATAAATTGAACGATCTCTGATTAAAAAACAAATCAGATTCCGTGATTAAAAGCGAAAGATAATAAAATAAACCTGCAAAATTAGAGGGTTAGTGTGAAGACCGTGAAGATTTAGGAAAAGAAACAATGCCTAAATGTTACTGAATTTGTGGAAATTCATGACCAACCGGCAAACCAGAACAAAGCCTCATAAATGAAGGCTATAGGCTCGAATGGCATCCAGAGGCATAGTTGCGATCTAACATTTTCCAGTTAACCTATTATTCCTCTAATACACAAAGCTTTTATACTACACTTGTCATAATCAGAACTTATCATTTGTAAATAAATAATTGCTGGATTCAATTGATAGGCGCTGTGAAAATACATTTTCCTGGAGCATTCAATGATGTCACTAAAAGGTGATGCCACAACAAGCATCGTTCACAAGTTTCTGCATGCACCTATAGTTATAGGCCTAGCATAAAAATAAAAATTTGTTTTCATAATTTAAGAAAAAAAGGAAGTGACATAAATCTGACTTGAATAATTAGGTCCTAAAGGATTTAAAACAGAATTGTGGCGGCACTCCATAAGTTCACAGAAAGAAAAGGATAACAACGCGCATTCTGTTCGTTTGCTTTATTTTACAAGAGCACAAATCTTATGTTTTTATTGTGAGTGCACAAATGAAAGTAAACACTTTTATTTTATTTTTTTATGTCTCAACTGTTTCGATCCCACATATTCCAGCAATTCAAATATCAGAGTCTGTTCATTATCAAAATAAAATAGTCAACTAAACATTTAAAAGGTTAAACTAGTCAATTTAAATAGACTGTAGTATACTGGTTCACTCTGCTGTTATGCCAAGGATGTTTTTGCTCATGTCAAGAGGATGATCTTTTCTGTTTATGCAAATGTGTGTAAAGTACAAGCCAAGTTTACATTATAAATTATAGTTTCACATTCAAATACATTGCGAATATGGAAACATTTGGATTTGTGCCGAATGAGACATGAGCAATAACCTCCAAATAAATCCAGCCAAACCTGCGCTCTATTAGTCTTGTATGCACGCATGAACTGTCACAATCTAATGCACTGTAGGCCGGATATTTAAAAACAAATAGGCCTACCGGAATGCAAAAATTAAAAATCTGACATTTTCCAAAACAAAATCCAGCAGGATCAATTTAAGTACTGGTCATAATAATCACATAAAAAGATTTAATGTGAGCAACAGTGTGTTTTGCGGCAGCAGCACTGATGGGATTGGTTCACTTACTGTGCAGCGCAGTCACACGTGCACCACAGTTACGTTTGGGATAATTTTATTTAAATTACATAATGTCAGTAGAAAACATTGCGATTGTGTTTTAAAATACAACAACGAGCACCACAAAACCATTTAAAGAGGCGCGTTCACGTATGGCGTGATCTCTTCATTTTATCAAATGATCATAATCACATCTATTCATTTTATAATCCTGCTACCAGGATTTTATTCAGACTAAAACCCATTTAATCCAAGTGAGAAAGCATTTTATGTTTGTGTGTGGCTTTTGCACATCCTGTCATGCTGACTGGGTGGCTGCAATAGACACATTTTGCTGCATTAATGTTAACAATTAATCAATTTATTGATTGTAAATTTAAACAACGATCTATCATGGAAACGATTGAAAATTTACATCCCTAGTTGTATCTCTCTATTAGTGCTACTGGATCTTAGTGCTGCGTTTGACACTATTGACCACAAAATTCTTTTGCATAGACTAAAAAACTTTTTTGGAATTAATGGAAGTGCATTAGCATGGTTTAAATCGTACTTATGTGACCACCATCAATTCATAGCAGTGAATGTAGAGGTATCATATCAATAACAAGTGCAGTATGGTGTACCTCAAGGCTCGGTACTAGGGCCATTACTCTTCATGCTTTACATGTTACCATTGGGAGATATCATCAGGAAACACTGTGTTAGCTTTCACTGTTATGCTGATGATACTCAGCTCTATATTTCTTCATGGCCTTGCGAAACATACTGTAGCTGGGGAGGTGGCTAGTAGTTGAGGGAGTGGCCATGTAATTGGTTTGAGTTTATAAGCAGGCACTAAAAGGAGGCCTGGAGATGGTGTTTGATCTCTTTTTGTGTGGAAGTGCACTGTTTGGTTGTGCTTCCATGTTTGTTTGTGCATGGACATGGTCTGGATCAGTAGGTACGCTAAGTGAATGTTGATTGTTTGGCATCATACTCACAAAGCTTTTTATTAAAAACACCCATTGTGCTTTCCTTTGTACATGTGATACCTCTCCATATGGTCTAGGTGAATAGGTAGGCTAAACAAACACTTGTTGTCTTACTAACAAAGACTTGTTTTATTAAAGTAGGGTGTTGTTGTTTGTTTTTAAGGTATATGTATACATCGTGGATTTGTTTGCTGTTGGCCACACTCATTCTTCTTTGATCTGGAAAATCTTTGGAAAGTAGTTCGGGCTTGATGTTGAAGGTAATTGCAGAGGTTTTATATACGATTTGTTAAGGTTTTGCATTTATTATTTTAATGGAATTAAAATAGAAATTAAGTATTGGGGTATATAAAGTATTTCCTCAGCTAGCTGGTCCTTGTATGTGTGCGCTGTATCTATTTAAACTGAACAGAGATGACATCAATGAATTCAATGATGAACTGCCTTTAACTGTCATTTTGCATTATTGACACACTGTTTTCTTAATGCACGAATCGATTGGACCAACCAACACAAGTTTCGAAAACGAAAATAGGAAAATTCTTTCGGAGCGCGTCCAGGTTTTTTGGGAGTTTTTTTTTTTTTTTTTTGGAACACGCGTCACACAGCAACTGCAACTTCATTTCGCAATGATGCGCCCGAAGCCACGGGTTGAAGACCCAGTCAGTGACGTCACGATAAGCTAATTTGTTTAAATTCATACCTACGTAATTACCATCACCAAAATTTTACTTTTTTTTTTTTACATTGAAACTTGAAAAAAAAAAAATCTGACTTTGCTGCAGCCTGGAATTAAACTGCTGGTTATGTCTGGTCAGAGTGGAACTGGCCCTCTGACTGAGCCTGGTTTCTCCCAGGGTTTTGTCTTCATTCTGTCACTGATGGAGTTTTGGTTCCTTGCCGCTGTCGCCTCTGGCTTGCTTAGTTAGGGTCACTTAATTACTAGTGTTTTCGTTGACTTGACTGCACAGATACTATTTAAACTGAACTGAGCTGGTTGATGACATCATTGAATTCAATGATAAATGCCCTTTTGCTTTATTGACAGAATTTTCAAATTTAATGCTGTTCAGTTGCTTTTTTACAATCTGTATTGTTAAAAGCGCTATATAAATAAAGGTGACTTGACTTGGCCTCACATCCCTTGTCATATTGGGCCACCAGAAGCAATCCTTCAGCAGCAAGATGGTGCTGTTGGTCACTGGGTGGCCAGTGGTAACATATTCCTGGTGGCATCTGGCGGAGTAGACGTGGAAGGACTGGTGGAGGTATCCTGGTTATTGTTCCATTAGATGGGGCTAAAAATGAGTTCCTTGGGTATTATGGTTTCCAGTTCCTCACTGACCTCTTCGGGAGCATAAAGAAGAGAGAGAGCATCTGCTTTCATATTTTGGGGGCCTTGACAGTAGGAAATTGTAAAATTTAATCTAGTAAAGAAGAGAGCCCATCTTGCCCGATGAGGATTGAATTTTCTTGGCATCTCATAGATACTGCAGGTTCTTATGGTTGGTGAGGACATTGAAAGGATGATGTGTGCCCTTCAACCAATGCCTCCATTCCTTCAGGGCTAACTTGATCACAATGATTTCTCTGTTGCCGATGTCATAGTTCCTCTCCACTGGGCTTAGTTTGCAAGAGAAGGCACATGGATGGAGTTTAGCTGGAGTCCCCTGCTGCGAAAGCACCACTCCTCCCGTAGTGGAAGCATTTACCTCTACCACGAAAGGCTTGTTGGGGTCTGGGTGGACAAGGAGTAGAGCAGAAGTGAAAGCTTTCTTCAGATTTTTAAAAGAAGTGAAGGATTTTTATACTATCTTATTTAAAAAAGATTATATGAATGTGAAAGATGAAGAGTTTTTAATGAATCAAATTCAAGTGCAAGTAAATGAAGAAGATAAAAGAATGTGTGATAAGGATATAAATGAAGAGGAAATTGAAGAGGTTATAGACCAGTTGAAGAATGGGAAAAGTCCAGGACTAGATGGCTTAACATCTGAGTTTTACAAGGTTTTTAAAAAAAAATTAATACCAATTCTGCACAATTTATTTGCTAATATTTTTAAGCAGAAACAATGAGTGAAAGCATGAAGACTGGAATGATAAAAATGATCTATAAGAATAAAGGAGATAAAGATCATCTTAAAAATTACAGACCGTTGAGTATGCTAAATATTGACTATAAGATTTTGGCTAAGATCATGGCAAATAGACTGAAAAAAGTGATTCCAAACATTATAACAACAAATCAGGCATATGGTGTCTTAAATAGAGATATATCAGACATAGTAACAAATATTAGAGACTTAATGTGGTATACAGCATCACAGTCCCTCCCACAGCCCGAGAGAGCGTTGGTGCCGGAAGTAAATTTCCCATTCATTTCTCCCATTGACTTTTGGAAAAATCCGTATCTAAAGATTTTTAGAGCATGTGTGAGGATAACCAGCTACGGCTGAACTACGGCTGAAATGATAGCATATAACATATCATTTCGAGTGAAAAAATTAAGAGAAAATCCAAAAAAGGTCAAAGGTACAAGACTGTGTACATATTTTCATTTCGAGCGAACGAACTGCTCATCCCATAAACCACCGCGCCTCATTGAATTCGACTGAAGCCCACAGCCGCGAACGAGCCTTTTGAGCGACTTCCAAATCTGATGACAGCCGCGCAAACTTTTTCCTCCAGGGAATTTTATTTTATATTGTGAATGTGCATAATCGTGTAAATAAATAGTGTTTTATACAGGTATTGTGGATTTATTTTTATATTTATCATCGTTTATTTTATATATTGTGTGCGTGCAGGCCCGGCGCCACAAGGGGGCAAAAGGGGGCAATGCCCCCTCAGATCTGACTTGTGCCCCCTCTGTTTCATTTTTGTATTCATGGTTAAAAATAAAATGTTCAACCTTTTGAGTTAAATAATAATTGAACCTTATCCCCATGGGATTTAGAATGTTCAGTGTTGTGACTCGTGACATTACTGCCAGATTCAAACGTCTTTCGCGTTGGTTGGCGCTGAGCCAGAGACAGACATGGTAAGTTTGTGAATATTTTGAATAAAAAAGGAAAAACGAAATGAAGGATAGCCTACATCTGTAATACAGTGTTATTATTGTGGCTGCGGTGTTTCACGTGACAAATATGACGCGTTGCCATGGAAACATTAAGGGGGAACGTTCTAAAATAACTTACTCTTGGGAGTCAGTTAGAATATTTTAAACTTAAGTGTGAAAGGGTTAATTATTCATAATAAATGACGCTGGTTTATCTTTTGTCGACTGTGTGATTTCCTGAAAATACAGTTGTTACTTAGGAGATTCAGTGCCAAATCAAGGAGACTGCAGCTCTTCTAAAAAGGTATAGGACATGATCTATCATCATTACGCTGTTTAAAATTTGCTAGTCTCTGGTTAACTTACCTGCAGTTGCATATGGAGTGTTTTAGGGAACGCTGTATTTAAAAATATGTTGTTGCAAAGCGAGATCTCAGTGTGTATTAATCATTGATGGTGCAATAAAGTTAAGCCCCCTTAACAATTTCACATGCCCCCTCAGTCATTTCATCCTGCAGCCGGGCCTGTGTGCGTGTGTGAAAGAGGTTAACGATAACGTCAGCAATGGTGCAGTGCTTTGTACCTGACTGCAAATCACCTCGGACACGCTACACTCAACTACATGACCCGATCTGAAGTGGTTTTCACTCCTTTGAACACTTTTGTTTTCCTCCTTGAAAAAAGCCATCATGGCAGCCAAGGAGATCATGATTGCACTGATAAGTCTACCATGCAAAAACGCAACACATGTTTTTATTTTATTTTATTTTTTTATTAATGATCTTCAGTCTTCACGGACCTTCGTGGGGTTTAACCAGACGAGTTCCACCAATCAGATGCATCACTGTGGGATTATTCAGGATTGTGGGTAATGAAGTACTTATCCAAGACATCGCGAATAAAAGGCATTTATCTCAAAACAAGATTAGTGCCCCATGAAGCTTTGGCGTTTATATGAGCATATACTATCGCTTAGTACAGCCATAGCTGGTTTTAAGTCTACCATGTATGGTTACGTTTTTATGGCTTATAACCCAAATGTCAATGCAGAAATTGTATTGAATTTTTACTTCCAGCACCGACTGTAAGCGGGACTGTGATGCTCTATATGAAAGCAAAAGGTGAAGGAGGGTATTTAATTAGCATAGATTTGTAAAAGGCTTTCGACAGAGTAGAGCATAAATATTTGTTTGACTTAATTGAAAAATTTGGATTTGGGAGGAATTTTATGACATGGATGAAATGTTTTTATACTGACATTTTAAGTTGTATTAAGGTAAATGGGTTTTTAACTGATTATATTGAAATTTCGAGGTATATAAGGCAGGGCTGTCCATCATCGGCATTACTTTATACTTTAGTTGCTGAACCATTAGGAATAGCAATAAATAAAGAAAAACAAATACAAGGAATTTTAGTTGAAAATGGTGAAATGCAACAAAACAATTTCCAATGTGCAGATGACACGACTTTGTTTTTAAAGGATTTAAAGAGTATTGAAAAAGCAATGTTAATTTTTTTACAATATTGTAGTGGAACAGGAGCTAAAGTCAATAAAGGAAAGACTGAATATATGAGGATAGGGAAGGTGGATACTTTAGAAAGACAATGGAAATTTAAAGAGGAGAAGAACCAATTAAAGATTTTAGGAGTTATACTTGGGAAAGATTAAATGAAAACAAGAGACCTGATTTGGGAGGAGGTTATAGGTAAAATGGAAAAAAGACTAATTTTTTGGAAACAAAGAGAATTGTTTTTAAAAGGGAAAGTATTAGTTCTAAATTCTTTATTCCTGTCTAAGATGTGGTATATTTTAAGTGTGGTTAGTCTGCCAGCATGGGCGTACAAATGTTTTTATGGGATGATAA
This sequence comes from Carassius carassius, assembly GCF_963082965.1. NCBI lineage: Eukaryota > Metazoa > Chordata > Actinopteri > Cypriniformes > Cyprinidae > Carassius > Carassius carassius. Next base: position 2,466,514 of record NC_081788.1, read on the forward strand.
GCCAGCAAAAATAGCATATGACACAATAATTGGGGAGGTGGAAAAGGGAGGTTTGAGACTCATAGATCCAATGGTAAGAATGAAGAGTATGAGAATAAAGACAGTAAAAAAGTTTTTCAATAATGATGATATGGTATGGAAAAAAATAATGAGTTTCTTTATGAATAAGTGTGGGAAAATGGGGGATGATTTTATGTGGATGAATTTTACAGATAATATGCTTGAGAAGTCTTCAGAGCATGGAAAGTTTTTAAAGGGAAGGTTCATGTGGAGTTTAAAGGAAGAGAGCAACTATTGAAACAGCCCCTTTTCTTAAACAAATTAATTTCAAGGAATAGTAATGCAATCTTTTATAAGAAATGGTATTATGCGGGATTAAGACAAGTCAAAGACATTTTATATGAGGTAAAACCTGGATTTTTACCTTTACAGGCAATTATAGACATATTAGAGGAAAATGAAGATATAGAAAACAGAAAGCTGATTAAGGAGCAATACATAAAATTAAAAGAAGCTGTGCCACTACAGTGGATTAAAAGCATTGACGATAAAGAAACAGGAAATGAGGAACCTGAATTTTTTTTTAAAAGAAATGATGAACAGATTCCTTTCAATGGCTGTGTTCTTAAAATGTTTTATGTTTGTTTATGTGATCTTGTATTTTTAAGACCAAAAGCAACAGATTTTTGGGAAAGGTCTTTTTGTGAATAAGATGTAACAAAAATGTAAAATGGAGGTTTAAAAGTCCCGTCCTGGATAATTTGGATTTCTTGTTGAGACACAATGTTTTAATGACTGAACTGAAATTGGCAAAAATTGGAATAGCACAAGATTCAAAATGTAAATTATGTATGGAAAAAGATGAAGGAGTGTTACATTTGTTTTTAAAATGTAAAAAATTAGACAATTTAATGAAGATGTTAAGGAAAATTGTGGGGGACTTTTTAAGTGATCAGAATGATTGGTTAGAGAAATGGGAAACATTGATTTTATTTGGCTTTAATGGAACAGCACAAAATGTTTATGTTCATTAAATTTATGGTTAACAGTAGCAAGATATACGATTTGGAGAAGAAGGAATATAATGAAAATGAAGAAAAATAACTTTCATTATGTAGCTTATTTAAACAGTATTTGACTGCAGGACAGAGGACATATACGACTATTTTAATATGAATGCACAAATGGATGTATTTAACAAATACATTGTAGAAAACAATCCATACATTGTTAAAACATGGTCAGGTTTTAATGTGATTTTGCCTGAAAGATTTAAATTTAAATTTTGATTTTATTATTATTTTTATTTCTTACTTTATTTATTTATTTATTTATTTATTTATTTATTCTTTTTTCTTTCTTTCTTTCTTGCTTTCTTTATTTCTTTATTTATTATTATTATTATTATTATTATTTTATTTTTAATTAATTTATTTATTTATTTTAGTATTATTATTATTATTTTTATTTTATTTTATTTTTCTTCTTCTGCATATGCTTCAAATGTAAGACTGTGAATGTATAAAATTTGTGTTATTAAAAAAAAACAAAAACAAAAAAAAAGGCCCAATCTCGTCTGATCTTGGAAGCTAAGCAGGTTTGGGCCTGGTTAGTACTTGGATGGGAGACCGCCTGGGAATTTTGGGGTTTTCTTCCCTACTTATATAATGTACTGGAGATTAGAGTGGCTGATCTTTAAATAGCCCTCTCTTTGCAGCAGCCTTCGCTTACGGCCATACCAACCTGGCTATGCCCAGTCTCGTGGGATCTTGGAAGCTAAGCAGGTTTGGGCCTGGTTAGTACTTGAATGGGAGACCGCCTGGGAATACCAGGTGCTGTAAGCTTTTTGTAAAATTTTCACTAATTATATAATAATCTTGCAAAAAAAAAAAAAAAGAGTCAATGCCCGATCTCTGAATCTTAGCATGTTTGGTTCTGGTTACTACTTGGATGGGAGACCGCCTGGGAATGCCAGGTGCTGTAAGCTTTTGGGTTTTCTTTCACTAATTATCTAAGAGTCTTATAAAAAAATAAAAAAAATAAAAGGTCTATGCCCAATCTCGGAATTGAAGCAGGTTTGGGCCTGGTTAATACTTGGAAGTTAGACCGCCTGGGAAAACCAGTTGCTATAAGCTTTTGCATTTTCTTCCCTTCTTATATAATGCTCTACTGATTAGAGTGGCTGATCTTTAAATAGCCTTCTCTTTGCAGCAACCCTCGCTCACATCCATACCAACCTGGCTATGCCCGACATTGTCTGATCTCGGAAGCTAAGCTTGGATGGAAGACGTCCTGGGAATACCAGGTGCTGTAAGCTTGTGGGTTTTCTTCCCTACTTTTATAATGCACTGGCGATTAGAGTGTCTGATCTTTAAATAGCCTTCTCTTTGCAGCAGCCCTCGCTTACGGCCACATAACCTGAGGGCGCTAGAGAGCTATAGGAAGTGTTGGCTGCAGTTGGGAGAGGAAGGCTCTCCTCCATTTTGATTTTTCTGTTTGTGTTTGTTTGTAAGTTGTTTTTGGACTTTAGTTCAGTTTTTTTGTGTGGTTTTTCAGTTTTAAACCACCTAACAGCAGCTTTTTTCTGGCTGGAGGGTGATTTCTCTGTTTTTTGTTTTTTATTTTTCTCTTAAAATGGACGGATTAATGGATAACGACACAGGACTGGCTGGAGAGACACGTATGGCAAACGACACTGGACTGGCTGGAGAGAGATGCATGGCGAACGACACTGGACTGGAGTATCGACAACGAGCAGGACATGGTAAAAAACAAGATGCAAGAGATAAATTTGGTGAAAGGAAATACTTAAAGGAGGCAACTGTGATTGTGAATGTGGTGAGAGCTGTGGATATTATTAAAGCGGTGACGGACAAATGTGGATATGGTAAAATCTTAGCACTAAGGCCAAGACAAGGAAAGGAATATGAACTGACAATGGAGAAAGAAGAAACATGTGATGAACTGACTGAGGGATTGTTAATTAAAGGAGTGAACTTTGAGATAAAGAAACTGCAAAATAGAGATTATGTTGCTTCCTTCATGCACCTGCCCGTCTACCTTGATGATAAAGAAATTTTTAGAAAATTGGAGGGATGGGGAGTTAATCCCACATCAAAATTAAAAAGAAGATGCTACCCGGGCACTGATATAGAGGATGGAACAAGGTTTTTAAAAGTGAGATTCCCCAAGGAGGTGGCATCATTGCCCTACAGCACAAAGCTGGAAACAGCAGAAGGGCTGCAGTACTTTAGGGTGATGCACAGCCACCAGGTGAAGACCTGTAAGCTGTGCATGAGCCCGGATCATCTGCTCAAAGAATGCCCTGAATTTAAGTGCCACAAGTGCGAGGAAAGGGGACATTTCGCAAGGGATTGCAATGCGGTCAGATGCCCGGAGTGTCAAAACATTTTAAACAAGTGTGAGTGTTGGATGGAGGGAGAGGAAGGAGGTCTGGAGCATCGGGTGGACGGACAGGTGCATGAAGGAAACACTGAAGAGGAAGGAGATATTGATGAAGGACAAGGGGATGCAGGATTACCACAAATGGAAACAGGCAACCAAGAAGAAGAAGGAAAAAAGAATGATATGGATGAGGAACAAAGAGCAGAACAGAATACTCAATGGACAGAAATGGAAATATCGGACAGTTTTAAAAGTCTTTTGGATAATGTGGAGAGTGATGGACAAGGAATGTATGATCAAAACAGAGAAATGGACAGTGAAGAAGAAACAAGGATGGACAACATGGGAAAAGACAGAGGGGAGAGAGGACAAAGTAGAAGGAAACATTAAAGGTAAAACCAAATGTGGAAAATGCAAGAAAAAAGTTAATGACAAGGGGCCGAGTAAAAAGTGTAAACCGATATGAAGTGTTAAGAGGGCTGGAGGGAGAAGATGGAGAATAATGGTTTTTAGGTATTTATTTTTATTTCTTTTAATGGTTTTAAGTTGTGTTACTTTTAATGCAAGGGGACTGATGGACATGGGTAAATTTGAAAAGGTGAAAGAAATGTGTAAAAGAGAGGATGTGATTTTATTACAAGAAACTAACTGGAGGGAAGAGTACATGACTGAAATAAGGAAAAGGTGGAGCGGAGAGATTTTTTATAACAATGGTGATGGGAGGCTGGGAAGAGGAGTTGCGATTTTAATAAAAGAAAACTGTGGGGTAAAACAATATATAATGACATAGATGGGAAATGTATTGTGGTTGAAATGGAGTATGAGGAGAAAAAAGTTATTGTAGTTAATATTCATGCACCGACTGTAGAGAATGGAAAGAAGGAATATTTTAATGTATTAAGAGATTTAAAAAAAAAAGCATAAATAAGTTATTATGATGGGTGATTTTAATAACGTTTTCAGTAAATTAGAAATGGGTGAGGGAATGGTTTTTAAAAATGATAAAGGAAGAAAAGAACTTAAATTATTAATGGAAGAAAAGAATATAATTGATGTATGGAGAGAAAGAAACGAAAAAAAGAAAGAATATTCAAGGAGGCAATTAGTAGGGAATTTTATGTTTAAAACAAGGATTGATTTTATTTTATGTACAAGGAACATTGAAGGATTTATCGGTAACATTAAATATGAAGAATCAAGCTTAAGTGACCATAAACCACTTTTTATGCAAGTAGACTGGAGTTCAGTGAAAAAAAGGCCGGGGGTATGAGTTTTAAATACAGAGGTTTTGAAGAATGAGGAGTATGTGTTAAGTATTAAAGAAATTATTGAAAAAGAAAAGGAGAATGGAATGTACAGCGAAGATAAAAGGATATGGTGGGAAAATGTTAAATATTTAGTAAAAAAAAATCACAATAAAGTATTGCAAATTAATACAGATATGTAAGAGGAAGAAGGAGAGAGAAATAAGAGAAAAATTGGAAAAGGAATTAAATGAGAATGGGAAAAATTTACAAAAAAATAAAAGAATTGGAGGGAATATTGAAAGAAATGGAAGAGGAAAAATATGAAGGTGCAAGACTAAGAAATAAAGCTAAATATACTGTGGAGGGTGAAAAATGTACTAAGTTTTTCTTTGATCTAGAAAAAAATAAGAGGGAATGCTGGAATGATTAAAGAAATAAAAGGAAAAAATGGTGTAGTGGTGGAAACAAATGAGGAAATATTAAAAGAAATAAAAGCTTATTATGAGAACCTGTTTAGTACTGAGGGGTTGAGGGAAGAAGAGAAATTGGAGTTATTAAAGCAAATAAAAACAACAGTAGGACAAGTAGACAAAAAAGAGTGTGATGAAGAGATAAGAGAAGAAGAGATAAAAAATAGCAATAAGTGAATTAAACAAAAAGAAAAGTCCAGGTATAGATGGTTTGGGGAGTGCATTTTATATAGTTTTTAAAGATTTTTTAACCAGTATTTTAAAAGAAGTATATGAAGAGATTTTTAAGAAAGAGGAAATGAATCAGAGAATGGGGATGGGATTAATAAAGTTGATATATAAAAGAAAAGGAGATAAAATAGACTTAAAAAATTATAGACCAATTACAATGCTGAATACAGATCTAAAAATTTTAACATAAGTTTTAGCCAACATATTGAAAGAGGTAATGCCAACCATAATTGAAACAAATCAAGTGTATGGAGTTAAAGGGAAAGATATAGCGGACACAACTCTAAGTATAATAGATAGAATAAGACATATGAAAGAAAAAAACAAAAAAGGATATGTTATTAGTGTGGATTTCGAAAAGGCTTTTGATAGAGTGGAGCATGAATATTTATTTGGAATTTTAAGAAGGTACGGGTTTGGGGAAAATTTTGTCAAGTGGATTACAATTTTATATAGGGGGAGCAATAACAAGAATACAATGTAAAGTTTTTTTAACTGAATGTTTTAAAATTACTAGGTCAATAAGACAAGGATGTCCATTATCAGCGCTTTTATATTCTTTAGTTGCAGAACCATTGGGATTAGCTATAAAAATAGATGAAGACATAAGAGGGATAAACATTGAAAGAAGTGGGGGAAATGAAAAATATTTCAATATGCGGATGATACAACAATAATAGTTAAAGATATAGAGAGTGTTAATAAAGTAATGGAAGTAGTACAGATGTTTTGTAGGGGATCAGGAGGCAAGATAAATGAAGAAAAAACAATATATATATATGAGATTTGGAGGAGTGACTGTTTTAACAGATTCTTTTCATTTTAAAGAAACAAAAGAAATAAGGATTTTAGGTGTTCTAATGGGAAAAGACGAAAGGAATGTTAAAGAAAAAATGTGGGAAGAAATAGGAGGAATTGAAAGAAGGTTAAATTTTTGGAAATTGAGGACATTAAGTTTAAAAGGGAAGGTTTTAATTTTAAATGTGCTAATGGTGTCAAAGTTGTGTTATGTTTTATATGTGACTGCTATGCCAATGTGGGTGGAAAAAAGGTTGAAAAATTGTTTTTTTAGATTTTTTATGGAATAGTAAACCTTCAAGAATTGCATATACTACATTAATAGGAGAAGCAGGGAAGGGAGGGATGGGATTAATTGATGTGGAACAGAGAAAAAATAGCTTAAGAAATAAAATAGTAAAAAAATATCTAGATGAGGGTCACAAAACAGCATGGAAAAAGACAATGGAATATTTTTTAAACAAATGTGGGGATTTTAACATGGGGGATGGAATTTTACGGATGAAAACGAAGAATTGGATGACAGAATGCTTACCAGAGTTTTATAGAGAAACGTTTAGCGCCTGGGGAAAATTTTTAGATAGAGTTGAGTATGATAATATAATAAAAAAATATATTTTTTTAAGAAATGGATGGAAGTGGAGTCACGTGAGTACCTCAAGCGAGATGGCGGCTCCCTAGACAAGCTCCCACCCACTTGCTAATAATTGCATAGTTTATTATGAAATAGTTGAAATTTCGTTGGAAAGAATACTTTGAAAATGTCTATAATAAAATTCTAGAGACTTTATCACGCTTTCGACGGCATTATGATGGCGACAACGTCTTAATATTTCAAGGAAGCAAACCGCATGGCAACCAGACAGACCCCACCTCCCACTGAGACCAAGACAGCTTCGAATTCGCCTGAAAAACAAACTGATGCTAAAGTGAGCTTGGAGAAAGTTTTCACCGAAATTACTAAAATGAGTAAAACCCTTCAGTCAGTCGCAGTGGACACGATCGCCATTAAAGAGACAATGACGAAGTTAAAAGAGTCTGTGAACGGGCTGCAGATCAGAATGGAGGAGGCGGAAGGCCGTATTTCACAATTGGAAGACGTGACAGGAGGGCTGACGACAGACAAATACGTCAAAGAAAAGAAGATAAAAGCTTTGTGGGAACGTGTTCAAATGCTTGAAAACCATAGCAAGAGGAACAATGTAAGACTTGTGGGGCTGAAAGAAAAGTATGGGACGAATGGCACCCTGGAGACATGCGTGAAGAAGGTTCTGAGTGAAGGTCTGGGGATCGATATGGAGGGGGAGTTCGAAATTGAGAGGATTCATCGAATATTGGCTCCCATGCCAAGTGAGGATCAACCGCCGAGACCGGTGCTGATCAGGTTTTTGAGGCAGTCAGCGCGGGAGTGTCGTGGACTTTTGTGGGAGGATCGTAGACTGTCCGTGTTTCCCGATATGTCGAGGGAACTGGCTGAAAAAAGAAAGACGTTCCTTCCTGCCAAGAAAGCGCTTCAACAGCTAAATTTAAGATACACGCTAGCTTTCCCCGCTACACTGAGATTTACTTGGAAAAGTAGAAATCATAGTTTCACCAGCACCGAGGAAGCAGAACGCTTCATTAGCACATTGCGTAAAGATGAGACATAAACAGGCATGCTGTTATAAGACAGTGATGCTTATGTACGACGAGGAACATATAAAAGTCAACCAATGGGTGGAAATCAAACGCGAGTGGGTTTTGGGCTTTAGATGCTATGCTGCCTGAGCAGCGTGCAGCTGGACAGCGACATAACCAGCTGCATGGGGGGTGCCTCACGGACCATTAGGAGTTATTTTCTGTTGTTGCGTGTTATAATTGCAACACTTTTGTTTTTATATTTTGGCTTAAAGACCAGAGATCGGTCAGAGCTCACAGTTCGTGTTTTGAGGGAGCATTTTAAGTTACTTAATGGTGTTTGTATTGGTTCTTGTGATTTTTTTATGAAAAAAGGTTCGGTCATGACAAAGCTTACTACTAAGAAATCATTATTTTATTGGCTAGGCAACAATGTCTATATAGGTGTAAATACACCAATATACGGGTTTTTTAATTTTTAATTTTTTTTCTCCCTCTACCCTGATGTCAATATTACATAGTACACTATGGTGGGAAGTCATATAATATGCATGTTTTGGAACATAAAAGGCTGTGGGAGTCCTATAAAAAGAGGCAAAGTTTAAAGGGGAAGAGGCTCTAAAATTGAAGTATGGATTGGTTGGACACGTATTTCATAGTTCCTTTTCCAGCAAACGGAATGGCGTTGTTATATTAGTGAACAAGAACTTAAATTTTATTCCGACTGGTGAGGTCAAAGATGATGAGGGGAGAATGGTCTGTGTACAGGCCACAATAAATGGTACTGCAGTGGTGCTATGTAACATCTATGCTCCAAACATAGGGGATCCTAATTTTTTCTATGAATTAAATAAGACTTTGGGGGATATGGATGCCCAAATAATACTAGCCGGAGATTTTAATCAAGTTTGGGATCCTTTTATAGATCAAAGTAAATTTAGAGAGCAAACATATCCTAAAGACAGAGCGGCAATTCACATGATGAGTGAAGATAATGGATTAGTGGATATTTGGCGCCTGGTGAATCCTCGCGAGAAGGAATACACCTTCTACTCACATTGTCATAAATCTCATTCCAGAATTGATATGTTTCTGATCTTGAGAACCATGACAAAGCATGTTACACACTGCAAAATAAATGCTATTGCCTTATCCGATCACGCAGCCGTGAAGTTAGGCATTGATATTAACTTGCGACAAAGAGGAAAGGCAGATGGAGATTAAACACCTCACTGCTGTCCCATGAGGCCTTTGTTGCATCGTTGAAGCAAGATTTAAAGACTTTTTTTGTACTTAATACTGGTAGTTACTGATTGAAGATCAATTGAATGGGAGGCATCTAAGGCATATGTTAGAGGGAAGATAATAGCTTATGCATCTAAAAGGAAAAGGGAGGACCGGGACAGAATACAGGAATTGGATAACAAAATTAAATTATGAAAAATAATTATCCCAACGTTTTTCAAACCAATTGTATCAAGATATTTGTAAACTTAAATTTGAACTCCAGGAAATTTATAATAAAAAGGTGGAATATGCCTTATTTAGATTTGGAACTACTTTCTATGAGGAAGGGGACAAAACTGGTAAACTGCTTGCCAGACATGTAAGTAAATTGGATGGAATAATGCAATTGAAAAACTGTGAATTGAAAGTTAAATAAAAAGATAAAAAAAAGGCTATGCCTGATCTCGCCTGATCTCGTCTGATCTCGGAAGCTAAGCAGGTTTGGGCCTGGTTAGTACTTGGATGGGAGAACTCCTGGGAATACCAGGTGCTGTAAGATTTTGGATTTTTTCACTAATTATCTAATAATCTTGCAAAAAATACAAAAGTCTATGCCTGATTTCAGAAGCAAAGCAGGTTTGGGCCTGGTTAATACTTTGAAGGGAGACTGCCTGGGAATACCAGGTGCTGTAAGCTTTTGGATTTTTTCACTAATTATCTAATAATCTTACAAAAAATAAAAAAGTCTATGCCCGATTTCAGAAGCAAAGCAGGTTTGGGCCTGGTTAGTACTTTGAAGGGAGACTGCCTGGGAATACCAGGTGCTGTAAGCTTTTAGATATTTTTCACTAATTTTCTAATAATCTTATAAAAAAAAAAAAAAAAAAAAAAGATTCAATGCCCAATTTCGGAATTGAAGCAGGTTTGGGCCTGGTTAATACTTGGACGTTAGACCGCCTCGGAAAACCAGTTGCTATAAGCTTTTGCATTTTCTTCCCTTCTTATATAATGCTCTACCGATTAGAGTGGCTGTTCTTTAAATAGCCTTCTCTTTGCAGCAACCCTCGCTTACAGCCATACCAACCTGGCTATGCCTGACCTCGTCTGATCTCGGAAGCTAAGCTTGGATGGGAGACGTCCTGGGAATACCAGGTGCTGTAAGCTTGTGGGTTTTCTTCCGTACTTTTATAATGCACTGGCGATTAGAGTGTCTGATCTTTAAATAGCCTTCTCTTTGCAGCAGCCCTTGCTTATGGCCAAACCAACCTAGCTATGCCTGATCTCGTCTGATCTCGGAAGTTAAGCAGAATTGGGCCTGGTTAGTACTTGGATGGGAGACCGCCTGGGAATACCAGGTGCTTTAATCTTTTGGAATTTTTCACTAATTATCAAATAATCTTATAAAAAAATACAAAATAAAAGTCTATGCCCGATTTCAGAAGCAAAGCAGGTTTGGGCCTGGTTAGTACTTTGAAGGGAGACCACCTGGGAAAACCAGTTGCTATAAGCTTTTGCATTTTCTTCCCTTCTTATATAATGCTCTACCGGGGCTAGACAGAAAACAGTTTGACACCATGGTATAATGAGCATACTCGCACCCTAAAGAGAGCAGCCCGAAAAATGGAGCGCAGCTGGAGGAAAACAAAACTAGAGGTATTTCGTATTGCTTGGCGGGAAAGTAACCTATCCTACAAAAGCATTAAAAACTGCTAGATCCGATTACTTTTCTTCTCTTTTAGAAGAAAACAAACATAACCCCAGGTATTTATTCAATACAGTGGCTAAATTAACGAAAAATAAAGCCTCAACAAGTGTTCACATTTCCCAACACCACAGCAGTAATGACTTTATGAACTACTTTACTTCTAAAATCGATACTATTAGAGATAAAATTGCAACCATTCAGCCGTCAGCTACAGTATCGCATCAGACAGTGCACTATAGACCCCCTGAGGAACAGTTCCACTCATTCTCTACAATAGGAGAGGAAAAATTGTATAAACTTGTTAAATCATCTAAACCAACAACATGTATGTGAGACCTTATACCATCTAAGCTCCTAAAAGAGGTGCTTCGTGAAGTCATAGATCCTCTTCTGACTATTATTAATTCCCCATTGTCATTAGGATATTTCCCCAAAACCTTCAAACTGGATGTTATTGAGCCTCTCATCAAAAAAACACAACTTGACCCCAAATAACTAGTTAATTATAGACCAATCTCGAATCTCCCTTTTCTTTCCAAGATACTAGAAAAGGTGGTATCCTCACAATTATATTCCTTCTCAGAGAAAAATGGTATATGTAAGGATTTCCAGTCAGGATTTAGACCGTATCATAGTACTGAGACTGCTCTCCTTAGAGTTACAAATGATCTACTCTTATCATCTGATCGTGGGTGTATTTCTCTATTAGTTTTATTGGATCTTAGTGCTGCGTTTGACACAATTGACCACAACATTCTTTTGCATGGACTTGAACACTTTGTTGGCATTAATGGAAGTGCATTAGCATGGTTTAAATCGTACTTATATGACCGCCATCAGTTCGTAGCAGTGAATGAAGATGTATCATATCAATCACAAGTGCACTATGGAGTACCTCAAGGCTCAGTACTAGGGCCGCTACTCTTCACACTTTATATGTTACCCTTGGGAGATATCATCAGGAAACATGGTGTTAGCTTTCACTGTTATGCTGAGGATACTCAGCTCTATATTTCTTCACGACCCGGTGAAACACACCAATTTGAAAAACTAATGGAATGCATAGTCAATGATGAGTAATTTCTTACTGCTAAATTCTGAAAAAACAGAGGTGTTAATTATAGGACCTAAAAACTCTGCTTGTAATAACCTAGAACACTGTCTTAGACTTGATGGTTGCTCTGTCAATTCTTCGTCATCAGTTAGGAACCTAGGTGTGCTATTTGATCGCAATCTTTCCTTAGAAAGCCACGTTTCTAGCATTTGTAAATCTGCATTTTTCCATCTCAAAAATATATGTAAATTACGGCCTATGCTCTCAATGTCAAATGCAGAAAGGTTAATCCATGCATTTATGACCTCAAGGTTAGATCATTGTAATGCTTTATTGGGTGGTTGTTCTGCACGCTTAGTAAACAAACTACAGCTAGTCCAAAATGCAGCAGCAAGAGTTCTTACTAGAACCAAGAAGTATGACCATATTAGCCCGGTCTTGTCAACACTGCACTGGCTACCTATCAAACATCGTATAGATTTTAAAATATTGCTTATTACTTATAAAGCCCTGAATGGTTTAGCACCTCAGTATTTGAATGAGCTCCTTTTACATTATAATCCTCTACGTCCGCTACGTTCTCAAAACTCAGGCAATTTGATAATACCTAGAATATCAAAATCAACTGCGGGCGGCAGATCCTTTTCCTATTTGGCGCCTAAACTCTGGAATAACCTACCTAACATTGTTCGGGAGGCAGACACACTCTTGCAGTTTAAATCTAGAATAAAAACCCATCTCTTTAACCTGGCTTACACATAACATACTAATATGCTTTTAATATCCAAATCCGTTAAAGGATTTTTAGGCTGCATTAATTAGGTAAACCAGAGCTGGGAACACTTCACATAACACCCTATGTACTTGCTACATCATTAGAAGAATGGCATCTACGCTAATATTTGTCTGTTTCTCTCTTATTCCGAGGTCACCGTAGCCACCAGATCCAGTCTGTATCCAGATCAGAGGGTCACTGCAGTCACCCGGATCCAGTACGTATCCAGACCAGATGGTGGATCAGCACCTAGAAAGGACCTCTACTGCCCTGAAAGATAGTGGAGACCAGGATGACTAGAGCCCCAGATACAGATTCCCTGTAAAGACCTTGTCTCAGAGGACCACCAGGACAAGACCACAGGAAACAGATGATTCTTCTGCACAATCTAAATTTGCTTCAGCCAGGAATTGAACTACTGGATTCGTCTGGTCAGAGGAGAACTGGCCCCCCAACTGAGCCTGGTTTCTACAAAGGTTTTTTTCTCCATTCTGTCACTGATGGAGTTTCGGTTCCTTGTCGCTGTCGCCTCTGGCTTGCTTAGTTGGGGTCACTATTTAAACTGAACAGAGATGACATCACTGAATTCAATGATGAACTGCCTTTAACTATCATTTTGCACTATTGACACACTGTTTTCCTAATGAATGTTGTTCAGTTGCTTTGACGCAATGTATTTTGTTTCAAGCGCTATATAAATAAAGGTGACTTGACTTGACTCGACAGCCCATAGCTAGTATTATCAAAACGGAGCAACAAGACCTAGAAAACAATGGTGACTTACCAATGAGCAAACAAACCAGGTTCCCAAGTACAGGAGGACAACTGCAGGGCAGACAGTTTGTGGCATCCGCCGGTCGATTTAAGTCATCTGGAAGAAGAACAGCAGAAAATAGTCAAAGACATGCTTTATGAAGAAGCCAACGTGTTCTCCCGTGGGGATGATGATATTGAGTGTATCCCAAGCTTACAGATGGCAATTAACCTGAAGGATGACATCCCTGTTCAGCGAGCTTATGCCTCCATCCCAAAACCCCTGTATAAGGAAGTGAAGGAATACGTCAAGGACTTACTAGCTCAGGGTTGGGTGGTCAAGTCAAAGTCTCCGTATGCAGCCCCGGTGGTGTGTGTCCGGAAAAAATATGGTACGCTGAGACTGTGTATAGGCTACAGATTGTTGACAGTTCCAGACAGACATCCACTTCCCCAGATCTAGGACCTTATTGACACCCTTGGAGGCTACCGATGGTTTTCAATCTTAGATCAGGGGAAGGCCTACCATCAGGGATTCATGGCGGAGGGATCTCGACACCTTACTCCTTACACACCTATCGTACTGGCTAACGCACCAGCGGCATTACAGAGGAGTATGGAGGGAATGGTGGAGTCACTGAGAGATGAATTATGCATACCATATCTCGATGACATACTTTGCTTTGGCAAAACATTCAGTGATCATGTCGAGGGGCTTAGGAGAGTTCTTAGAGTACTGAAGGGTCATGGGGTAAAGTTGAGGCCAGCAAAGTGCGAGCTCTTCAAGAAGGAGGTCAGATACGTGGGAAGACTAGTTTCAGAGGATGGTGTTCGCATCGACCCAAAAGACCTAGAAGCAGTCCTCTCCCTAAAAGAACAAAAGCCCACCACCGTTGGGGAGTTGCAGCGATTGTTGGGGTTCCTCAGTTATTACCACACCTTCATCCAGGATTTTTCACGAATCGCTAAGCCACTGTACGAGCTCCTCCAGTCTCGGGGAACAATAGCAGCTGAGGAGCAGAATAAATCTGGTAAAGCTGCGAAAAGAGGAAACCAGTTACCATCCCGTACAAAAGTAGAGTGGACGAGTGTGCACCAAGGTGTGTTGGAGAGACTCATTGAGGCTCTAACCACTCCCCCAGTACTAGCTAACCCGAACTTTGAACTTCCATTTGTGCCCCATACAGATGCGTCCGAACAGGGGCTTGGGGCTGTGCTCTACCAACAGCAAGAGGGCCGGCTCAGAGTCATTGGCTATGGTTCCATTAGTTATAGGCTCCACTCCGGCAAGCTTGAGTTCTTGGCACTTAAATGGGCGGTCTGTGAGAAGTTACTTTTTCTATGCACCACACTTTACAGATTACACCTGACATGATGAAAACTGCAAAAGGAGGCCTCAAGAGACTGTTATATGAGTGGAGAAAATTGGATCTCCAAAATGGACAGCTCTTTCGTAAGACCAATAACAGATCTCAACTTGTTCTTCCAGCTAAGTTTAAGCAGGTGGCCTTGAAACACCTACACAATGACATGGGTCATGTGGGGACGGAACAAGTTCTGGACTTGGCAAAGAACAGATTCTACTGGCCATTTATGAAGAAGGAGATCGAGCACTATGTCCCCCAGCAGTGCCGATGTGTGAAGCAAAAGAAACCAGTGGTGAAGATAAGAGCCCTGATGGGAAGTCTTACCTCAAGTTGCCCACTGGACCTTGTGTCCATCGACTACCTCCACCTGGAGCGGAGTCGTGGTGGATACGAATATATCCTGGTCCTGGTGGACCATTTTACCAGATTAGCCCAGGTGTACCCGACAAGAGACAAGTCTGGAAGGACGGCAGCTGAGAGGATATCTAATGACTATATCCCAAGATTTGGTTAC
Source organism: Carassius carassius (assembly GCF_963082965.1). Lineage (NCBI taxonomy): Eukaryota > Metazoa > Chordata > Actinopteri > Cypriniformes > Cyprinidae > Carassius > Carassius carassius. The sequence goes on from NC_081788.1 coordinate 2,481,677, forward strand.
CCTTCTCGGCCTTAACACCCCCAAGCAAATCCAGCAGAACGCTTCAATCGCACCCTGCTACAAATGTTGAGAATGCTGGAGGAGAAAGAAAAGGACAGGTGGAAAGATTACCTCCCAAAGGTAGTGCATGCTTACAATTGCACTAAGCATGAGGCGACAGGGTTCTCTCCATTCTTCCTCCTGTATGGACGTCACCCTCACTTGTGTGTAAGATTTTTGTGTTTGAGAGAAAAAAGCTAGCAAGATGGCGCCAGTGTGTTGGTCGGCTTGCCGTCAGCTCCGTCAACTTCTATGTTTGTTTGTGTTGTCACTTACGCTATGTCGGTACTGTCCCGTTGTTGCTACAAGGTCATATGATCGTAATACTTTGCTGGATCTCAGAAACGCACTGGTGACCCCTGTTCTTTACGACGGATGTCACCCTCCGCCTATTTACCCCATCGCTGAGTGCGTCATCCGGCTACCTTGCTGTATCTCTAACCGGAGGAAGCGTCGGAGGCGCAAACGTGGAGGCGTCCGGGTGAAGATCAGGAGAGGAGCGAGTGGTTCTCCTGTACAATCATTTTTTTTCCCGTCACAATCTGGATTTTCTGTTTTTAACCGAGACATGGATTAGCGCTGGAGTTGGCCAGTCGTTTTTTTTTAACGAACTTTGCCCAACTAATTGTTCATTTATTAGCACGCCGAGATGCGTTGGAAGAGGAGGCGGTGTGGCTCTTGTTTATAGGAACAATTGTGACCCGTCACGGAAACCAGTGACACAAGTCGGCAGCACAACTTTCGATCAAAATGAGAAAGAAGCGTTTTTTTTCGAAATTGGTGATTTTCGTTTTTTTGCAGAATCTGTTAGTTGAGATGACGAAGAAGCCTCTCCGTGTTTGAGATAGCAGTATTGGTATATTTAAAAGCGTACATTTTGAGGTTGAAATCGGCTTGTTTTTCGGAGATTCTAGCACGCAGTAGTGATGTCCGATTCGTGAACGAATCGTTCAATTTAACCGGCTCTTCTTAGTGAACCGGTTGAACCAGTTCACCAAATCGAACTGAATCATTTGAAACGGTTCACGTCTCCAATAAGCATTAATCCACAAATTACTTAAGATGTTAACTTTTTTAACGTGACTGACACTCCCTCTGAGTCAGAATAAACCAATATCCCGGGGTAATTCATTTACTCAAACAGTACACTGACTGAACTGCTGTGTAGACCGAACTGAAGATGAACACCGAGCCGAGCCAGATGACGAACGAACACGCCCAGTGCTGGAGCAGTTCTCGTTCTCGAGTCAAGAGCTGGTTGCATCGGTGTTCGGATCACCAGTACACTGAACTGAGAATCGTTTCTCTCGGACGCGTCCGATTTGAGAACCGATGAGCTGATTCTCGTTCTCGAGTCAAGAACCGGTTGCATCGGTTTTCGGATCACCAGTACACTGAACCGAAAACCGTTTCTTTCGGACGAGTCCGATTTGAAAACCGATGAACTGATGCTACTGCGCATGCATGTAAAGTATTTCGGAAAGTGTGATAAAAGATCTATATACCTTTTTAAGATGAATGTTTCTAATCTGTATATTGTAGATTATGTATAGGCCAGAGGGGGTTTCAGGGAAGTTGGACAATAATTAAGAACTCTAAAGACTCTATGTTTCATAGGAATAAGGGATGATTTATGAAATATGTGTACTGTATTTATAGTTAATGATGACACATTCACAAATTGAGTTTGTAGTAAACAGAACATGAACACGAGTAGAGCAACTGATTATACTGAACTGCAGCACGTGCCGGTAAGAGTGATTCTCGTTCTCGAGTCAAGAACCGGTTGCATCGGTTTTCGGATCATCAGTACACTGAACCAAAACCGTTTCTTTCGGACGTGTCCGTTTTGAGAACAGAGGAGCTGACTATACTGTGCATGCGTGATTCAGCGTGAAGCCGACTGACTCACAGCGCGTCTGAACCGAACTGATTCTTTTGGTATTTGATTCTGAACTGATTCTGTGCTAATGTTATGAGCTCGGGTAAACCGAGGGCTTGAATGAAGGGGCAATCTGGCGAAACGTAAGTTCATTTAATAACAAATACATCGCAATGGTTTATGTATAGTGGTTTCTGCGCTGATGACACCTAATTTATTTACTTTATATCTTCAAGACTTAAATCCTCATATGCACATTATTGCTGTTACTGTTTTTGGGTGCATTGTTGCAAAACTTAATTGTAAACTTTTCATGATTATGAGGTTTTTAACTGACTAAAGTTATGATTACTGTCTTTATATATTTGAATGTTTGATAGACGTGACGCCATTACGTCATCGCCAATGACGTCATTACGTCGAGCGAAAAAGAACCGGTGAACCGTTTTTTTCAACCGGTTTATTGAATTGAACCGTCCGAAAGAACCGGTTCGCGGAAAAGAATCGAACTTCCCATCACTAGCACGCAGTAGGGGCGTGTCATTGTCTGTGTGTATTTTCATACTGGATAAGCCGGCTTTTGTTTCTTTTGTTATTGCCCCCGCCCTCCGAGGGAAGCGTGGCTACTTATTATGCAGCGCTCTGGCCGGCTCTAGCTGATATCAAAATTCAATGAAGATGGACGCCCCGAAGATGATCGCAGATGAGCTGAACCGTGGCCGTTACACCGAAAATGTTTTGAAGTACTTCTTCGACAAGCCGGATGCTTATGAACGAGCGCTCACTGATTCTGAAGACGATCTGAGCGACGATGAAAGCGGCATAATAAGACTGTATAATATCCCTAATCTACAACTGAGCGAAGATGAAGATGAGGAAGAATGTATTGGACTGGCGTCAGATGAGTTGGACCGTAAGATATCAGAGGCTATATCGATAGTAACATTTGATGGGGATAAAGACAGAGAAATGGGGAAAATCCGTAACTTTGACTGTAAATGCTACACGAGGAGAAAAGAGAGCTCTCTGCATGGGAGACAGTCCTGTAGCCAGAAGCTTTCTCCAGACATTATGTACTATCTTCATTTTATACCCTTCATCTTTCAAAAGGTCATTATTTAAACACCATATTCCCTTTCCTCTCTCTCCCCCTGTTTCATTCATATGTACTATTAACATCCCATGATCACTTAAAGAAGGCATCTTATAATATATCTTATCCATCTTCCTCTCCATGTTTCTTGTAATTAAAATAAAATCTATTCTACTTTGCTTCATTTTATACTTCACCAATTTTTGTCTTGAAAAATCTTTTATACCCTCATTCCTCTCTCTCCATATATCTATTAGATCATATTTATCCATTAATTTAAGCAATTCTTCCCTCCCACTATCTCTTTTATAGACCATATCATTTGCTATATCCAATCTACTAAAAACTGTATTAAAATCTCCCATTACATTAATATTTTCCCATTTCTCCATCTGACCATTTAAATCCTTAAAAAACATTTTCTTTTCAGCCTCTTCATTTGGTGCATGTACATTACACACAAAAACATTTTCCCCTCCTATAACCATTTTCACAATACATAGAGCCATTAACAACAAAACATTCATATTTCATACTTTTCTCCCACCTTCTCCATTAAAACTCCATCTTCATTTGTACCCGAGTTTCTTCTCCTTCTATGTCCTTTTTCTCTACTTTCTCCTACATATAATTTAATGTCCAATATTCCTCTCTTCATTCCCCTCCTCAACTCTTCCAAATTTACTTCTATGCATTCCTCTACTTGCTCCTTCTCCTTTTTATTCTCCTGTCCTTCTTTTATTATATCATCCACCAGACACCTACACCCCTCTATCATATGTTCCACCATTTTAACCCCCTCTCTTCCCTCCAACTCCTTATCCCCCCCCCCCCCCTTTCCTGCTCCTGACTTTTTCTGTCATTCAGAGACCCATCTTCCTCTCCCTCATTTATGACTGTCCATACTCTCCATATTCTCTTCTGGTTCACCATTTTCAGTTTCATCATTTGTTTCTTCTTCATGTTCACTTTCACAGTCACACCTTATGAATACTTTCCCACAATCCAGACATTTATCAGCTTTACAGTCTTTCGCGAAATGCCCTTGCTCAAAGCATTCAAAACATTTGAAATCAGGACAGTCCCTGAAAATGTGTCCTGGCTGCATACACATCCGACATAGTTTTTCCTGTCCATCATGTATGACCCTAAAGTACTGAGTGCCATCTGCGGTTTCAAATTTAGCGCTATAGGGTAGTGATGTTACCTCTTTTGGAAATTTAACCTTCACATACCTCGTTCCATCAGCAATGTTTGTTCCAGGATAAACTCTTCTCTTTATTTTTGTCATTGGATTAACTCCCCAAAACTTCAATTTGTTCTCAATCACTTCATCCTCCAAGTATGCCGGTAAGTGAAGAAAAGACACAATATGTTCCTTTACCTCCAGCCTCCTTATTTCGAAGAATTGACCTTTTATTTCCATTCCATCCAGTAACACATCACAAAGCTCTGCACCTTCCACAGTCAACTCATATCTCACCGCCAGCAATTTACCAAATCCAATCTTCTCTGAAACTACTTTTAATGATATCCACAGCTTTCACCTCCTTATTTCATTTTAAGTCCAACACCACCGTTGCTTCTTTAAGATAATCCACTCTTTGCTTGATTCCCCTCTGTGCTCCATGATCCATATTTCTTCCATTTGCCTCTCTTGATCCTCTATCTGCTCCATGTGGTTCCAAACGTTCTTCCGGTCCTCCTGCCATTGCCAGATCTTTACCACGTGGTCCATCCATTTTTGTGAGCAAAATAGCACAAACAAAGGCTTGCCTCTAAGCAGATAAACTGCTTGGAGCTTAAACGTGGGCTTTTCCAAACAAAACCAAATCTCCTCCCACAGAATAAACAGAAAAAAAACTAAAATACATAATAAAGCTTTAGAAGAGACTTTCTCTTCCAACTGCAGTTAGACACACCTTCACAATCACTCTCTATCGCCCTCAGGTTGGTATGGCCGTAAGCGAAGGCTGCTGCAAAGAGAGGGCTATTTTAAAGATCAGCCACTCTAATCTCCAGTACATTATATAAGTAGGCAAGAAAACCCAAAATCTTACAGCACCTGGCATTCCCAGGCGGTCTCCCATCCACGTAGTAACCAGAACCAAACATGCTAAGATTCAGAGATCGGGCAATGACTCTTTTTTTTTTTTTTTTTGCAAGATTATTATATAATTAGTGAAAAATTTCCAAAAAGCTTACAGCACCTGGCATTCGCAGGTGGGCTCCCATCCAAGTAGTAACCAGATCCAAACATGCTAAGATTCAGAGATCGGGCATTGACTCTTTTTTTTTTTTTTTTTTGCAAGATTATTATATAATTAGTGAAAAGTTTCCAAAAAGCTTACAGCACCTGGTATTACCAGGCGGTCTCCAATCCAAGTACTAACCAGGCCCAAACCTGCTTAGTATCCAAGATCAGACGAGATTGGGCATAGCCAGGTTGGTATGGCCATAAGTGAAGGCTGCTGCAAAGAGAGGGCTATTTAAAGATCAGCCACTCTAATCTCAAGAACATTATATAAGTAGGGAAGAAAACCCAAAAGCTTAAAGCACCTGGTATTCCCAGGCGGTCTCCCATCCAAGTACTAACCAGGCCCAAACCTGCTTAGCTTCCAAGATCAGACGAGATTGGGCATAGCTTTTTTTTTTTTTTTTATTCAAAAATTGTCATATTACAACATTCCAAACATTTTTTGCACATGAAAGTCTTATTTTCTTTTAAAACAGTCTTTTAACATTTTTTTTCCTAAAAAAAGAATCAATATTAAACGCATAAGAACAATCTAAATCACATTTTGGCAATAATACATTCAAATGAAAATATGTAATTTCAAGGAATGGATTCCCTTTTACAAAATTTTTTACAAACACTTCTTTTTCATCTTTCATATTATAGTAATCAAACAGAACATTTAGAATAAAACACATCTTTATCCTAAAAAGTTTGCACACAGGTATTTTTGTCTTCTTTTGTTTGACCATGTTTCTTCTGCTCCATATAACAAACCTTGCAATGTTTAAGATGAAATTTAAAAAAACACTCATTCTTGACATTACCTTTAAAACCAAATAAAAACATTGTTTCCCATTCTTCATTAAGATATTTGTCTTCCACTCCCAATTTGCTTGCCATTTGTTTTAATTTTTTTTATAAAACATTGTAACTCTGTACATTTAAAGAAAAGGTGCAGCACTCCTTCATCTTCCCTGTTGCATACCTTACATCTTGTATTGCTTTCCAGACCAATTTTGCACAGTCTCATTTCACTTAGTAAACAATTGTGTCTTAAAATGTAATCAATTTTCTAAAATTGGACTTTTCCACCAAGCTCTCAGATTCTGCCATATATTTGTTCTTTCCACACATGGAAATATTCTTTGCCAATATTCTTCTGCTTTTGGTGTTATAAAAACATCTTTACATAAACAAGAATAAAAAAAATGTAATATACCATCTTTAAAGTTTTATTGTTTATCATTGATTTTATAAGCAACCACCATTCTATCACTATAATTTGTTTGCGTTTTTTCTTCTAAAATATTTATCCATTCTTTCGGTATTACCTCTTTCAATTTTTTTAATTGATTCTCTAAGACTGTTTTACTTTCATCATCATAATTTTCTACAATTGCATCCCTTATTACTTGCACAGGTACAAAGCCAGGTATCACTTCATACATTATATCTTTTATTTGCTTTATCCCCGCATTAAACCATTTTTTATAAAAAAAATTCCAAATCCACACTTATTATATATCCTGTTTCTTTTTTCTCCTTCATGTACCATATTAGATCTCTTATATTGTTAATAACATCAGTGATATCTCTTTTTAGAACAGCATATGCTTGATTCGTTGTAATTATATTTGGTACTACTATTTTCAGTCGATTTGCTAAAATTTTAGCTAATATTTTATAATCTGCATTTAACATGCTTAGTGGTCTGTAATTTTTTAAATCCCCCTTATCCCCTTTTCTCTTGTAAATTATTTTCACCATACCTTTCTTCATACTATTGGTTACATTTCCTTTCCTGAAAATATCTGTATATACTTCATTTAAAATTGGACATAAAACAGCCTTAAAAACCTTATAAAATTCAGCTGGTAATCCATCTATTCCTGGACATTTACCATTTTTCAATTGATCAATTGCTGTTCCTATTTCTAATTCCGTAATCCCACTCTCACACATTTCCTTGTCTTTCTCTTTAACTTTAACTTTTATTTTTCTTAAAAAAAATTCCTCATCTTCTAAAACCACCTCATTTTCGGTAAATAAATCTTTATAGAATCTTTTAATTTCTCCTAAAATTCCTTCTTTATCTTCTACAGATTTCCCATTTTGTATTTTAATACTTATTATATCCGCTCTCTGTCTTGTTTTTTCCAGTTCATAGAAATATTTTGTACTCCTTTCTCCTTCTATAATGTCTTTTGCCCTGCTTCTGATTATTGCTTCTTTGCACTTTTCTTCTTCAATTTTCCTTAATTCTTCCTGTAATTCTATTATCTTATCAATATCATGCACATTTACTTTCCTCATCTCTTCATCCCACTCTTTTTTGATCTTCATTTCTTTCATTCTTTTCGCTTTCTTTATTTTTTTTAGAATATTTTATTGAGAATTTTTTTATTCTACTCTTTAAAATGTCCCACCAAAAACCTTTTTCCATTTCATCACTATGAATTATTATGCTCTCTATTTCCATTTTGTACACTTCCATTTTTAGCAATTCTGTATTTAATATCCATATCCCTGGCCCTTTATTAGTCTCATTAAAATTCATTGTTATCCAAAAAAAATCATAATCACTTTCACTATAATTTTTATATAAAGCCTTCGTGACATAATGTACTTCTTCTTTCTTGCATAAAAATAAGTCTATTCTACTTTGCTTTAGAATTTTATCAACAATTTGTCTTCTTGAATATTCTCTTTTCATACCATTCATCTCTCTCCAAACATCCACCATATTATTTTTCTCCATTATATTATATAGTTGATTTCTCCCTCTATCTCTTCTAAATTGCAGTGAATCATCAATATCTATTCTCTGTCTTACAGTATTAAAATCAACCTAAAACAATAATGTTTTCTTGTTTTTCTATTAACTCATTCAGATCCTTATAAATGTTATATTTCTCTCTTTCCTCGTTAGGTGCATGTATGTTACACACTTTCATTTCTTTTCCATTACACAAGAATTTGACTATTATTATTCTTCCATTTGTGTCTTTGTAATCTACATCAACTTTTTCAAATACCCCTTTTTTTATTAAAATAGCTACTCCTCTTTTCCTTCCTATATCACAATTACTATACATTTCTCCATTCCACAATTTTCTAATTTCATCACTTATTTTATCTTCCCACCTCGTTTCTTGAAGACATAACACATCACTCTTTTTTTGTCAGACACATCAATCTTTCAAACTTTTGACTTTGGGATAAGCCTCTAGCATTCAGTGAAACAATACTTAGAGAGCTCATTAAGTAAAAGACAGGATAAACCAATAACCACCACTCAATTAGTTTCATTGTCTTTAAAGAAAATATGTCTTGCTTCCCCCATTTCCACTTTTCCTCCTTTCCTTTAGTTCTTCTCTTCTTATTTTCTGCTTTTTAAGAACCTGTTGAATGTCTACGCCACCTTTTGTTCTTGCTTTTACACCTCTATTCAGTCTTTCTATTCCTTTATTTTCCAATCCAAAAATCCTCCCCCCATTTTCCGCTTCTCTTACCTCAGTATCTTCATTCCCTTATCCTCATCCTTTTCTTGACCTTTTTCATAGTCCATCCCAGTCGTGTCTACTTCTGCCTTTTCCTTAGAAAAGTCTTTGTTAATCAGATTTCTATCCTCTTTGTCCTTGTTCTCCATCCTTGTTCTTTTCTTCATTCTCATCTTTGTTGGTTTCCTCCTCTTCCTCATTGTCCTGTTCATCTTCCTCTCCTTGAGTCTGCCGTAGTGAATCATTTAAATGCTCAGTTGCAGTATCTCCCATCACCTCCTGTACTTCCATATTTGTGTCCTCATTTACCTCATGGTCCATCTCACATCTGCATCTCATGATTGCTTTGTTGCAGCCTTGGCACTGTGGGACTTTGCAGTCCTGCGCATAATGCCCCTGCTCAAGACAGTCTCGACATTTGAATTGAGGACAGTCCTTTTTCTCATGTTCCACACTTACACAGATCCTGCATGTCTTCAGTTGGTTGTCATGAATCACTCTGTAGTACGGCACAGTAGTAATTACCATGCACATTGTGACCTTTGACCTTTTGACAGGTTGAACTTCCGGTGACCTTATGATGGATGGGTTGAACTTTCCGAATGAGTTCATGGGGTTAACCTATTGACCCCTTCCCACGCATCGATCATGTGGTTTTGACAGAAGCTTTTGCCCTATTGACCTAGTTAGCCCTAAATCATAGTTTTGACGGGTAGTTTTGCCCTATATGAAGAGAACAGATGTTTTTTGCCGGTTGTTTGAACTTTGTCACGGTTATTTCATATATGCGACATTCAGTTATTTCACATTTATATATAAAACATTCTATAATTTATATAATCTAAAACATTAAAGGTTGAAAAAACATTTAGTTATTTCACATTCATATGTAAAACATCCTATCCTTTATATAATTTATATAATATAATAATTATCATTCTAAAGTTGAAAACATACATTCTTTATATTCTATCCTTCATATAATTTATATAATATACATAATCTAAAGCAATTTAACTAAGGTTGAGAAACATTCTGTTCTTTAAAAGAATATAAAATAAAAAAGCTTACTAAAACCAATGGCCTACCTTATTTTAGAGAGAACCTACAGCTTGTGAAACGGGCTCACAGCTCCATCTGTCGGACTCTCTCTGAATCAGCGAGGGTAGTTTTGCCCTATATGAAGAGAACGGATGTTTTTTGCCGGTTGTTTGAACTTTGTCCCAGTTATATGGGTCGTGTGTGTGTGTGCGTGTGTGGTTATATGGCTCGTGTCACAGGCCTATGCCCTCTCTCCTGAGCAGTATATAAATGGGGTCGGTTATTTCATATATGTTACATTCAGTTATTTCACATTTATACATAAAACATTCTATAATTTATATAATCTAAAACAATTAAATGTTGAAAAAACATTTAGTTATTTCACATTCATATGTAAAACATCCTATCCTTTATATAATTTATATAATATAATAATTATCATGCTAAAGTTGAAAACATACGTTCTTTATATTCTATCCTTTATATAATTTATATAATATACATAATCTAAAGCAATTTAACTAAGGTTGAAAAACATTCTGTTCTTTAAAAGAATATAAATGAATGGTTATAAAAATATACTGAAACCGATTGTTTCAGATAAACACAATCTATTCTACATTTTTAGAGAGCTGAAGGAGGTGTTTTCACATCACCTTTTCTGACCCGCGGTGCTCCATGTGTCTGTGTTTGCAAGCCACAGTTCACTCGTCTGAATTTACTACAAAATCATAATATCTTTAAAGATGTTGTTAATTAAAACCATCGTATCTCATGCAGGAGTACCATGTTTTTGACAGTTTTCTGATGGTTCCATCTATGAATTACGGTCGGTCCGCGTCTATGCATCTCTTGTGCCCACGAATTTATTGTGACATGGCTGATCCCTGCTCCGTTTCCACGAATTGTACAGATCCATTCATAGAACAAGGATGACACCTAGTGGTCACTCAACACCGATTTCTTTCATACGGTCACCTTTATAAATGCAATTTGATGTGTTCAAAGCATCACTTGTATACAGCAATGTAAATGTATTAAATTGTTTATGCATATTAACCAGATTGCTGTCTTGGGCAAGCAAAGTTTGGTGCTTGTTTAACATAAACTGATGTCAACTGTCAGTGACCTGGTGATTCAATCTGATCTGAAAATTAATAAATCACACCATCTCTTTACACTCTACCTTTTGTGTTAAAACATGTGAACCAACCATACAACGTAACCATTTGTCGTTTTTTCCGGGTTATTGTCAGTGATTCGTCAATGTTATCCGTAGCGCTCTCTATCCGAAGACGCATCTGTGGACCACGTGGCGTGGGTATTACGTTGCATTCATGTCTCTCTTTCTCTCTCCCTCTCATGCATGTGTAGTGTACACAATCATTCGTCTCCAATTCTTATTTTCTTCTTTTAAATGAATATAAACACATTATACATTCACAAACAATATAAAACAAAACATTTACAATAGTTTTAGTCATCACTAAAAATATAAATTTTACCAGGATCGGGGAAAAAATATATAATTGAACAGAACAAATACGGTCTATTGATGTCAGTGACACAATTCAGTTAAATTCAATTCAAATTAATTGTTGCAAAACATTTTCTATATTTAAAACCTTTTATATTCATATGCACATCATATTAATGATTATTGTATCACCCCCTAAACCTACCAACACAGTAAACAGTAGTATAACTGATCTTTTTCAAAAGCTGTATAATTATTTATTTTAACTGTACACCTACCACCACACAATACAATTCTGCATGCTCATACATTTTTATTAAATTTAGTTTTTAAGCGATCTGATTTATGACTACTCAATAAATCTCATCATAAACCACATGTACCTTGTTATATCAGTGTAATATTCATGCCACTATACAAATTTGTATTCTGATAAGTCATATAAACAAGCAGACATATACATGAACATATCAAATTAAAAAGAGACTTATCTCTGTTTTAAAGAATATGAAAAAATAAAAAATTATATTTGACAACAGGTTACTAAAGCAGAACATACAATTTAAACAAGTTCATCAAACATATAAAACACATTGCGGTTACAGACATGTTACTAAAACAAAGCAAATCATTTATCATACATTTTAATCATGTATTCAACCAATACTTATGTTTATTGAGCTTATAAAACACGTTTTAAACATATTTTAAACAAAAACTGGTCATAAACACTTCCTTCTCAAAATTACAGACATGTACAATCACAATCATGCTGCTCACATATTTATGTATATTCAGACTTTAGCCATTCATAGGTTTTAAGATAATGAAAAACACCAATGTCGGGGGATGCCAAAATATCTCCAGTCCCCCAAAACCCCCTCGCACTCCAGGGGTTAAAGAATATGGAAATAAATAATTATATAATGACATCAGGCTACTAAAGCAATTCATTCATTCATTCAAAAAAGTATTCAATATTTAAGTTAATCGAACTTATAAAACACACCATTCTCTTCTTTTAAAAAAGAAGAAGAACATTTTTCTTATTTTAAATGTGATTATATATAGCATAGTATATAAAATAAACATTTCTGATGATACATATAAAAAATTATCCCTTACATTTTTTAGACTGGTAAGAGATGTCCAAACATGAATGAAATATCCCCAAAATAAAATAATACAACTTAAAAAATAAAATAAAATGTTTAAAGTTAAATCATAAACAGAATCTCACAGGTCCTAGTAGGGGTATTCTCCTGTATGTGAAACCTGAAGGGGTGCTTCACAGACGCCTCACAGCGAGGGTGGAGTTCCAGACCATATGATCTAAGTCAATGGGGTACATTATTTCAAAGCTAACATTAATGTAATGTTTAAATAATCAGTACCCCCACTACATCTGATGTCCGCTGATTCTTAATTCAACAAAATGATCATATATATTACCTATAATATTTTTATTTTTATATAATATTATATAATAAATAATAATTTATATTATATCATATCATATATATGATTATATTATATTAGATGTGTTATGCATTAATCACTTTAGATTCTTTAAAGTTCTTATTTTTAGCATGATCTTCAAAGTTTTAATACCATCCCTCTGTCTCTCTCTCTCACACACACACACACACACACACACAAAGAAACATGATGCCAAAGTCTTTCTGTATGTTTTAAAAATAAAACTAAAAATATTTATTTTGCTTTAAATGTATGCTGATGAGCTTTGTTTGTCACAGCACAGACTGTGAAGTTTAGATGGAGTTGATTTATCTTTTTTAGAAGAATTCTTTCAGAGAAAGACCCTCGACTGTATCCAGCCATTAAAGATGGTTCAGGACTGTTGGCTTTGTGGACCCATGCATCCTAGAGATGCAATTTGAGAACTTTGCTTTGCTACGGTCTGAAAAACTAATGGATTGCATAGTCGATATAAAAAACTGGATGACGAGTAATTTCTTACTGCTAAATTCTGAAAAAACAGAGGTGTTAATTATAGGACCTAAGAACTGCACTTGTAATAACCTAGAACACTGTCTAAGACTTGATGGTTGCTCTGTCAATTCTTCGTCATCAGTTAGGAACCTAGGTGTGCTATTTGATCGCAATCTTTCCTTAGAAAGCCACGTTTCTAGCATTTGTAAAACTGCATTTTTCCATCTCAAAAATATATCTAAATTACGGTCTTATGCTCTCAATGTCAAATGCAGAAATGTTAATCCATGCATTTATGACCTCAAGGTTAGATTATTGTAATGCTTTATTGGGTGGTTGTTCTGCACACTTAGTAAACAAACTACAGCTAGTCCAAAATGCAGCAGCAAGAGTTCTTACTAGAACCAGGAAGTATGACCATATTAGCCCGGTCCTGTCAACACTGCACTGGCTCCCTATCAAACATTGTATAGATTTTAAAATATTTCTTATTACTTATAAAGCCCTGAATGGTTTAGCACCTCAGTATATGAATGAGCTCCTTTTACATTATAATCCTCTACGTCCGCTACGTTCTCAAAACTCAGGCAATTTGATAATACCTAGAATATCAAAATCAACTGCGGGCGGCAGATCCTTTTCCAATTTGGTGCCTAAACTCTGGAATAACCTACCTAACATTGTACTGGAGACAGACACACTCTTGCAGTTTAAATCTAGATTAAAGACCCATCTCTTTAACCTGGCTTACACATAACATACTAATATGCTTTTATTATCCAAATCCGTTAAAGGATTTTTAGGCTGCATTAATTAGGTAAACCGGAACCGGAAACACTTCCCATAACACCCTATGTACTTGCTACATCATTAGAAGAATGGCATCTACGCTAATATTTGTCTGTTTCTCTCTTGTTCCGAGGTCACCGTGGCCACCAGATCCAGTCTGTGTCCAGATCAGAGGGTCACTGCAGTCACCCGGATCCAGTACGTATCCAGACCAGATGCTGGATCAGCACCTAGAAAGGACATCTACATCCCTGAAAGACAGCCGAGACCAGGACAACTAGAGTCCCAGATACAGATCCCCTGTAAAGACCTTGTCTCAGAGGACCACCAGGACAAGACCACTGGAAACAGATGATTTTTCTGCACAATCTGACTTTGCTGCAGTCTGGAATTGAACTACTGGTTTCGTCTGGTCAGAGGAGAACTGGCCCCCCAACTGAGCCTGGTTTCTCCCAAGGTTTTTTTCTCCATTCTGTCACCGATGGAGTTTCGGTTCCTTGCCGCTGTCGCCTCTGGCTTGCTTAGTTGGGGACACTTCATCTACAGCGATATCGTTGACTTGATTGCAAATAAATGCACAGACACTATTTAACTGAACAGAGATGACATCAATGATGAACTGCCTTTAACTATCATTTTTGCATTATTGACACTGTTTTCCTAATGAATGTTGTTCAGTTGCTTTGACGCAATGTATTTTGTTTAAAGCGCTATATAAATAAAGGTGACATTGACGGTCATAAACCTTACACATATCTATGGTACTTTCAGTCACAGATCAGGAAAGACATTTTGCAGGGCCTCTGTTTAGCTGTTCCAAAATACCTCCATTTAAAAGTAAAAATAAAATATTAAAATGACCGCCTGTAAATCTAACGGCTTTAGTTCTATTTTATATATTTTATATTAAAAGTATCCTAACTATCCATATTATATTCTTTATTTAAAACAATATATTTAACTGGCTGTATTCCCCCAACATGTGTTTTCCATCAGTTGTTTGGCCTTCAAGCCTTTTTAAGTAGTGCTTTTTTTTTGTTTTTTTTGTTTTTTTTTACTGTAAGATCGCTTTACACTAGTGTAATGAAAGTTAACTTTTCTTAAAGTTTATAGTTGTATTTTACTGTATCCGCATCCTTCTATTTATGTCATAAGAATCAGTGACTACCAAAAGGATTCCTATTTCCCAAAAGGAGGTCTTTGTAACAGTGTTTTGAAACCTTGAACATCAGGTTTGTGTATCGTCTGTGGCCAAAGTTTGAGTCTGACAAAAGAAAACATTTTTTGACTAAACTGTTTGATTTTGACCTGGAAGTTTGAAGTTTGCACAAGTTGGTGTGTAGTTTTGAGGTTGTGTTTATAAATGTGAGAGAATGGTGAATTGTTTCAAGAATTGTGGGTTAGCAATCGATACAAACTGTAATGCATTTAACAGTACATTGTAAATTTCACACATGCAAGTCAAAAGCATACAACACCGCACATTACATGTACATACTCACCACTTCACAGCACTCAAACACACACGCAAACAACCCCTCAAAAATTGTGTAATATTTACCACACACACATACAACACTGCAAATATAAAAAAGCATGTTGATACTTACTGTTCAGTATTTTTACTGTATCTGTATTGTCATTTTTAAAATTGTTTTTAAAAATGTTTAAAAGATTTTAAGTTGCATTTGTAAAAAAAATAAATATATTTTACATTTAATATTCACCAGTCGTCTGTCATGACTTCCACTCATTGTTATATATAACTAATTTAAGTATTGAGCAGTACCTACAAAAACTTAAAATTATCAATCTAAATGAGTTTAAATTTTATAATGGGGTTAGCAAGACTTTCATTGTAGAAATAACTTAAATTTATTAGTTTTATTTAAATTTATAAATGTATTAGTAAAATCTACTTAAAATATTGTGTTACAGCAACTAATACATTTGTTCATTGGGATACTCAAATATGTTATGATTGTCAACTAAAGATTTTAAGGTAACACTGCTTAAAATTGCATGTTACATTTACTTAAGGAAAGGGATGCAAAAATGATGCACTATATTTTATGTAAATACCATATTGTTTTTTTTTCAGTGCAGTTTAACACTTTCAACTGAAACACATCTCATCATTGCACTCAAAATTAGAAATTCAGATTTGAGGTTGTTAAACTTCGACACTATATATAAAAAAAAAGTAATGTTGTGCACACAGAATACCTGTGTAACCGAATCGGTAAGAAAATCAGCATATGAATGTGGAAATCCCGGATCGTGACCATTTGGGAATATTCTTATAAAAGTAGCGTTCTTTTTTGTTGTTGTTGTTGTTGTTTTCCTTACGGCACTAGATTTAGACCTGTTGTTCAGATAGCTCATGACGATGTTCACATTTTACTCATCGTTTTCTTTTCATTCAACATTCCCGCTTGACATTAAAGCATAGGTCTATGTGTACACCCCATCGGTCATAAGTATTAGCATCTACCGAGTGCTAAGACTTTTCTGCTTTGTCCATTTTTGGTGGATTTGCTAGAGGGACTATGTCACCTTGTGGTAATGTGATTACGTTTAAGATCCATAAGATTGCACTAAATGCCCTTGAATAGGTTATAGACATACTCTTTTATACAGGAAATGTGTATCAGAATAACAAATACCTAATAGTGAAATCCTCTCTTCTAAACTATTGTGAAAACTTTTAATGTTGATCTGGCCCACCAGCCGTGTGTCTTTTTCATAGTTTTTTAGATAAAGACTATTCTCAGAGTTTGGTCAAACAGACAAAAACATGAACAAAATAGAGTACAAGATGATTAAATGATTGTCAAGAGAGTGTGATTGTCACTGAGATTGTGACGCACTTTAGAGCTTTTTCTGGTCTACCTGTGTCACAAAGACACATAATAGCCACTACCTCAACTTGAAAATGAGTCTTACCATCTTCTGTTATGACTGTTACACTTAATACAAACCCATCTGCTACACTAAAGTTACACATTAAAAGTCAAGGATGCCACAGGAACTATTTCCTTTGTCTGTCTCTCTAAACATCACACTGGTAAATAAACCAGAGATGACATGTAGAAAGAATTCATTGAAAGGGGCATGTTTTAGTCCATTTTAGATGATCTGCACCAACACATGTTTTAGATGTTTTAGGTATTCATCAGACTAAAAGGTTTGATTCCGGAAACACACACGACTGGAACTGCGTGTTGTAATGACTGTCTTTATTATTTGATCTACTTTTACTTTTAAAACAACACAGTGTGAAATTACGGTCTTCGACAGCATGGGCCTCTGAAATGTTGTAGTATATCTTTATTGTTTTCACAAAATATCTAAACATTTATCTATCTTAAAATATTAGTTATTACGTGTTTACAAAGTTGTCATGTCCGACGTTTACATTTTTAAGAACATTTGATATAGTTTATCATTTTTTACATTTTATAACATATATTTCACCAAACCTTAAGGTCTGAAAAATAGGGTTAGCATCAGTCCACATTTCAGCTGTTAGCCAGAAAATGCAAGTGAGCCGAGATTTCATTACTGAGATAATCTACATGATGTGAAACTAGCTCACAGTTACATTAGAGTTTTGGGTTCTAGTTTATGTTGAATAGTGTTTTGTTACTGTTCCACATGTTTAACACCGCATTACTCCGTTGTGAAGACATGTACTGTCTAAAGCGTATTTCAAGGTAGTATTCCAACTCTGAAACCAGACCAAACAAAAATTAGCTTGAGCCTTAGTTGTAGCAGAATTAAAATGTTTTCTTTTTATCTTTCCATGTTTTGTGCGTGTTGTTCTGAACCACGGTTTCATTTTTAACACCACAATTCGTATTGTATTGTCCTGTGTGATTGTAAAAAAGTTTTTTGTGTCTGTTTTTGGGGGTTTTTTTGCAAACAGTACTGCTGTAAAGTTGGCGAGCTCTTTGTGTTCTCTGCTTTACCGTGTTTATATACGTCAGTATTCTTTAAATTTGCTCGATTAAATTAAGTATTTAACACAGTTTTGGGTAATGTGTGTGTGAATATAGAATGCGGCACAAGGATGTTTAAAAATATCTTTTCCTGAAATATCCATGTAACACTCAGAATCGAGACTGCTTCTTTTAAATATAACTTTAACACATTTTTCATGAGCTCAGACCCATTGTTTCATAAACCACAAAAGATTAAAATGTGATTCAACATTTTATTTCAACAATACATTTTTGAATACATTCATACATTGAAGTAGCGCACAAAATGGTCAAATTGACATTACTAACAAACAGTAGTAATGACATTACAGGTGGTCTAGCCAGAAAAGAAAATTTCTACAAGCCAGCATGTTTTGTTCTAGTATGTAGTTGACGTAAGTTTGAACAATCTCACATGTCATGGAACCATAATTTTTTTAAACCAACAATGTACATAAATCTGTTATACATGTACACAGACAGGGACCTCGTTAATGTCCATCTCATCGTCACATTCAGACATCACATCCAGAATTTTTCTAGTCGTTACACAGACTGATTCTTTACTGGTAATAAACATACTAGTCAAATCAGGCCATGGGTTATTTTTCAGGCTTCGTCCATTTCTTTCTTGAGATGTGTTACGCGCTTGGAATCCACTGTACAATCATGATTTGGATCAGACGCATCGTCTATGATTTTACCCATCAGATCAATCATTTGCTCTCTGTAACATTGTTTAAACATAGAGTCTATGTTGGCTTTTATAGGACACATTTTTCCTTCGGCACAGCCGCACTCCACTTGCTCACCGGCGTCAGAACTCCAGTCACACTCCATCTGCTTTTGCGCAGCGTCAGACATCCTTTTCAGAATTTAATTCAAGAGATAAACTTTGTACCCTAATCAATATAGAATGTTGTCACCATTTCCCAGAATCTGGACCGACTGTATTAATCCACAACGATCCAGGCCTTGTGCAATTTCAGTTTCAATTTCTGGTTTATGGTTCAGATCCGTCGAAGCCTTATTATTTGAAAAATTAGAGAGTGCATCAGTTTCAGACAAATTTGATTGTTGAAGCTGATTCTGTCAGTCCACGTAGATAATGTTTTGATTGACAAGATGTTGCAGTAGCTCTGTCGACCGTGCTGTAAAACCCTTGTTCGCAGATCATAAGAAAACTTGCGATAACTGCAAAGTTTATGAGGTCAGCCGCTCACAGGGGATAAAGACGAGCCATAGTCACGAGGAAGTAGTGGTGGATCTTCTGTACATTCGAACAAAAAAATAAAAATGGGTGGTCTTGTTTCTATCTTTCGAATGTTGCTTGGTTGGTTGTTGAGATGGGGGTGTTGCACTCAAAAGTGGAGGAGGGTGAAGGGGCCTAATTAGGGATGTGTTTTGACCGGCGAAGCCTAGCTTATGTCACCAAAGAGAATTCTGTCATTTTCACTGGAAAAATATTTTGATTAAAGATTACGAGGTTTATTAGGAACGGTAATGTATTGGGGCTCGGGAAAACTTAATCCAACAGCCATTTATTAAACATAGAGCAAGGAACACATAGAAGGGTGAGTAAACACATTTTTCCTTGGTGCAAAAGTCAGCTGCTCTCTTATTTCAACAGAACTTCTTGGTGGTGTTACACACATCATTCTTCTAGATGTTTCAGGACTGTTTGGAGGAGCGGCATCCATTGTAACAGGAGCATGCAGAAAGTCTTCTGTGGTCTATATGCCCCTAAACCTTGTTTAAATATCAATCTTTGAATGTAGATAGGAGCCCACAGGTGTGGAACAAACTCTGAGAATAGTCTTTATCTAAAAACAATGAAAAAGATACATGGCCGGTGGGCCAGGTCAACATTAAAAGTTTTCACAATAGTTTAGAAGAAAGGATTTCACTATTAGATATTTGTTATTCTGATACACATTTCCTGTATAAAAGAGTATGTCTATAACCTATTCAAGGGCATTTAGTGCAATCTTATGGATCTTAAACGTAATCACATTACAACAAGGTGACATAGTCCCTCTAGCAAGTCCACCAAAAATGGACAAAGCAGAAAAATCTTAGTACTCGGTAGATGCTAATACTTATGACCTTATACTTACAAATTCTTATGTGCATGGGGTGCACACATAGACCTATGCTTTAATGTCAAGCGGGAATGTTGGATGAAAAGAAAACGACGAGTAAAATGTGAACATCGTCATGAGCTATCTGAACAACAGGTCTAAATCTAGTGCCGTAAGGAAAAAACAACAACAACAAAAAAAAGAAAGCTACTTTTCTAAGAATATACCCAAATGGTCACAATCGGGGATTTCCACATTCATATGCTGATTTTCTTAGCGATTCGTTACACAGGTATTCTGTGTGCACAACATTACTTTATTTTTATATATAGTGTCGAAGTTTAACAACCTCAAATCTGAATTTCTAATTTTGAGCGCAATGATGAGATGTGTTTCAGTTGAAAGTTAAACTGAACTAAACTAAATCTTTAGTTGACAATCATAACATATTTGAGTATCCCAATGAACAAATGTATTAGTTGGTGTAACACAATATTTTAAGTAGATTTTACTAATACATTTATAAATTTAACTAAAACTAATAAATGTAAGTTATTTCTACAATGAAAGTCTTGCTAACCCCATTATAAAATTTAAATTCATTTAGATTGATAATTTTAAGTTTTTGTAGGTACTGCTCAATACTTAAATTAGTTATATATAAAAATGAGTGGATGTCATGACAGACGACTGGTGAATATTAAATGTAAAAAAATTTTTTTTACAAATGCAACTTAAAATCATTTAAACATTTTTAAAAACAATTTTAAAAATGACAATACAGATACAGTAAAAATACTGAACAGTAAGTATCAACATGCTTTTTATATTTGCAGTGTTGTATGTGTGTGTGGTATAAATTACACAATGTTTGAGGGGTTGTTTGCGTGTGTGTTTGAGTGCTGTGAAGTGGTGAGTACACTGTAAAAAGTTTAACTATTATTTACTCAATTTTATTGGTGAAACATTTTTACACTCAAAAAAATTGAGTAAATTTTAAAGCTTTGAAATCAATGAAATATACTGTATGAATTGAGTAAATGCAAGTAAAAAAAATAAGTAAATCTGAGTAACTGCATCTGGTACATTAACAAATAAAATTGAGTAGAAATAATTGAACATTTAAACATTTAAAAACAATATTTATGAGTAATATTAACTGTTTTTATTAATGAGTAATATTAACTTTTTATTTTCTCTAAACCTTTGTAAAATAGTACTCCACACAACCACCAGTATACATGACATTGGCCTTTATTGTCAATGAGTACAGCAATACAGCACATTTTACACTGTATACAATATTGCCTACATTTAAACTCATTTAACAAACATTTTATAAGTAAAAATTAAATATTTAAAAATTCAGGTAGCTTATTTCAAGTGTAATCAAATCAACCCAATATCCACCGGATCAGCGCTGGTCCTCGTGCCGGAGACGGACTCGCCTCTGCGGGTGAACTTTGAACTTCATACCGCCGTCCTGCGTTTCACTCACAGCCGATAGATACTGCGAGTGACTGACATAACCTGCCAATAAACAAACAGTGACAGTTCTGAGGACATTTTATCATCCAAATGATAATAATTATATTTATTATCATTAGGAATGAAGTCATGTGTTTATGCAAAGCGTTTCAATCATGCAAAAAGACAGGCGCGACTCTCGTTTAGGTGTCGAATTACGCCTCTGTATGTTGTTTTGCATTAAATATGATTTAAAGCACAGTAAAGATTTTATAGATAAAATAAAACATACACAAACCTGAATTTCACAGAGGAAATGCACCAAATCTGCGACGCTGAGAAGAGAGCTGTTGTCTGGAGACTGGAGAGTTCAAACTGCCCGCGCTCACTGACTCAACCAACCGTCGAGTTGTCGTCACGTCAGATGGTGGGGGAGGGGTGCATTGTTTTAATTGAGTAAACTTACTCAAATTTTAAGAGTGTGTTAAATATATTAATAATATTGATTTGAATTAAGTAATATTTTTGTTTCTTGAAACAGATCAGTTTAATTCAACATTCTCAAATATTTTGATAGAAATTTCACAAATATATTAAGTATATTATAAAGAAATAATTGGTTAGTCAAATACTAAATAATTTTATTGAAAATAACTTAAATATATCTGTAAATTTTAGATAAATTATTAATTTATTATTAAATTACTCAATTACTTTGGTATGTTTAACTCAAACAATCAAGTACACGATATTCAGAGATTTTATTAAGTTAATAAAGTTAAAAATTTCTGTAATATTTACTTACTAAGCCACAGAATTATTTTTTACAGTGTATGTACAGTCGTGGCCAAAAGTTTTGAGAATTACATAAATATTGGACATTGGAAAAGTTGCTGCTTAAGTTTTTATAATAGCAATTTGCATATACTCCAGAATGTTATGAAGAGTGATCAGATGAATTGCATAGTCCTACTTTGCCATGAAAATTAACTTAATCCCAAAAAAACCTTTTCACTGCATTTCATTGCTGTCATTAAAGGACCTGCTGAGATCATTTCAGTAATCGTCTTGTTAACTCAGGTGAGAATGTTGACGAGCACAAGGCTGGAGATCATTATGTCAGGCTGATTGGGTTAGAATGGCAGACTTGACATGTTAAAAGGAGGGTGATGCTTGAAATCTTTGTTCTTCCATTGTTAACCATGGTGACCTGCAAAGAAACGCGTGCAGCCATCATTGCGTTGCATAAAAATGGCCTCACAGGCAAGGATATTGTGGCTACTAAGATTGCACCTAAATCAACAATTTATAGGATCATCAAGAACTTCAAGGAAAGAGGTTCAATTCTTGTAAAGGAGGCTTCAGGGCGTCCAAGAAAGTCCAGCAAGCGCCAGGATCGTCTCCTAAAGAGGATTCAGCTGCGGGATCGGAGTGCCACCAGTGCAGAGCTTGCTCAGGAATGGCAGCAGGCAGGTGTGAGCGCATCTGCACGCACAGTGAGGCGAAGACTTTTGGAAGATGGCCTGGTGTCAAGAAGGGCAGCAAAGAAGCCACTTCTCTCCAAAAAAACATCAGGGGCAGATTGATCTTCTGCAGAAAGTATAGTGAATGAACTGCTGAGGACTGGGGCAAAGTCATATTTTCCGATGAAGCCCCTTTCCGATTGTTTGGGGCATCTGGAAAAAGACTTGTCCGGAGAAGAAAAGGTGAGCGCTACAATCAGTCCTGTGTCATGCCAACAGTAAAGCATCCTGACACCATTCATGTGTGGGGTTGCTTCGCATCCAAGGGAGTGGGCTCACTTACAATTCTGCCCAAAAACACAGCCATGAATAAAGAATGGTACCAAAACACCCTCCAACAGCAACTTCTTCCAACAATCCAACAACAGTTTGATGAAGAACAATGCATTTTCCAGCACGATGGAGCACCGTGCCATAAGGCAAAAGTGATAACTAAGTGGCTCGGGGACCAGAATGTTGAAATTTTGGGTCCACGGTCTGGAAACTCCCCAGATCTTAATCCCATTGAGAACTTGTGGTGAATCCTCAAGAGGCGGGTGGACAAACAAAAACCCACTAATTCTGACAAACTCCAAGAAGTGATTATGAAAGAATGGGTTGCTATCAGTCAGGATTTGGCCCAGAAGTTGATTGAGAGCATGCCCAGTCGAATTGCAGAGGTCCTGAAAAAGAAGGGCCAACACTGCAAATACTGACTCTTTGCATAAATGTAATGTAATTGTCGATAAAAGCCTTTGAAACGTATGAAGTGCTTGTAATTATATTTCAGTACATCACAGAAACAACTGAAACAAAGATCTAAAAGCAGTTTAGCAGCAAACTTTTTGAAAACTAATATTTATGTAATTCTCAAAACTTTTGGCCATGACTGTAATGTGCGGTGTTGTATGCTTTTTGACTTGCATGTGCGGTGTTGTATGCTTTTTGACTTGCATGTGTGAGTTTTACAATGTACTGTTAAGTGCATTACAGTTTGTATCGATTGCTAACCCACAATTCGTGAAACAATTCACCATTTTCTCACATTTATAAACACAACCTCAAAACTACACACCAACTTGTGCAAACTTCAAACTTCCAGGTCAAAATCAAACAGTTTAGTCAAAACATGTTTTCTTTTTTGTCAGACTCAAACTTTGGCCACAGACGATACACAAACCTGATGTTCATGGTTTTCAAAACAGTGTTACAAAGACCTCCTTTTGGGAAATAAGAATCCTTTTGGTAGTCACTGATTCTTACGGTATACAACATAAATTGAAGGATGCGGACAAAGTAAAATACAACTATAAACTTTAAGAAAAGTTAACTTTCATTACACTAGTGTAAAGCGATCTTACAGTAAAAAAAAAAAAAAAAAAAAAAAAAAAAAAAAACCTACGTAAAAAGGCTGAAGGCCAAACAACTGATGGAAAACACATGTTGGGGGAATACAGCCAGTTAAATATATTGTTTTAAATAAAGAATATAATATGGATAGTTAGGATACTTTTAATATAAAATATATAAAATAGAACTACAGCCGTTAGATTTACAGGTGGTCATTTTAATATTTTATTTTTACTTTTAAATGGAGGTATTTTGGAACAGTTAAACAGAGGCCCTGCAAAATGTCTTTCCTGATCTGTGACTGAAAGTACCATAGATATGTGTAAGGTTTATGACCGTAGCAAAGCACAGTTCTCAAATTGCATCTCTAGGATGCATGGGTCCACAAAGCCAACTGTCCTGAACCATCTTTAATGGCTGGATACAGTCGAGGGTCTTTCTCTGAAAGAATTCTTCTAAAAAAGATAAATCAACTCCATCTAAACTTCACAGTCTGTGCTGTGACAAACAAAGCTCATCAGCATACATTTAAAGCAAAATAAATATTTTTAGTTTTATTTTTAAAACATACAGAAAGACTTTGGCATCATGTTTCTTTGTGTGTGTGTGTGTGTGTGTGTGTGTGTGAGAGAGAGAGACAGAGAGAGAGAGAGAGAGAGAGAGATAGAGAGAGAGGGATGGTATTAAAACTTTGAAGATCATGCTAAAAATAAGAACTTTAAAGAATCTAAAGTGATTAATGCATAACACATCTAATATAATATAATCATATATATGATATGATATAATATAAATTACTATTTATTATATAATATTATATAAAAATAAAAATATTATAGGTAATATATATGATCATTTTGTTGAATTAAGAATCAGCGGACATCAGATGTAGTGGGGGTACTGATTATTTAAACATTACATTAATGTTAGCTTTGAAATAATGTACCCCATTGACTTAGATCATATGGTCTGGAACTCCACCCTCGCTGTGAGGCGTCTGTGAAGCACCCCTTCAGGTTTCACATACAGGAGAATACCCCTACTAGGACCTGTGAGATTCTGTTTATGATTTAACTTTAAACATTTTATTTTATTTTTTAAGTTGTATTATTTTATTTTGGGGATATTTCATTCATGTTTGGACATCTCTTACCAGTCTAAAAAATGTAAGGGATAATTTTTTATATGTATCATCAGAAATGTTTATTTTATATACTATGCTATATATAATCACATTTAAAATAAGAAAAATGTTCTTCTTTTTTAAAAGAAGAGAAAGGTGTGTTTTATAAGTTCGATTAACTTAAATATTGAATACTTTTTTGAATGAATGAATGAATTGCTTTAGTAGCCTGATGTCATTATATAATTATTTATTTCCATATTCTTTAACCCCTGGAGTGCGAGGGGGTTTTGGGGGACTGGAGATATTTTGGCATCCCCCGACATTGGTGTTTTTCATTATCTTAAAACGTATTAATGTTTAAAGTCTGAATATACATAAATATGTGAGCAGCATGATTGTGATTGTACATGTCTGTAATTTTGAGAAGGAAGTGTTTATGACCAGTTTTTGTTTAAAATATGTTTAAAACGTGTTTTATAAGCTCAATAAACACAAGTATTGGTTGAATACACCATTAAAATGTTTGATAAATGATTTGCTTTGTTTTAGTAACATGTCTGTAACCGCGATGTGTTTTATATGTTTGATGAACTTGTTTAAAATGTATGTTCTGCTTTAGTAACATGTTGATAATTTTTTTATTTTTTCATATTCTTTAAAACAGAGATAAGTCTCTTTTTAATTTGATATGTTCATTTATATGTCGGCTTGTTTATATGATTTATCAGAATACAAATTTGTATAGTAGCATGAATATTACACTGATATAACAAGGTACATGTGGTTTATGATGAGATTTATTGAGTAGTCATAATTCAGGTCGCTTAAAAACTAAATTAATATTAAAAAATAATAATAAAAATGTATGTGCATGCAGAATTGTATTGTGTGGTGGTAGGTGTACAGTTAAAATAAATAATTATACAGCTTTTGAAAAAGATCAGTTATACTACTGTTTACTGTGTTGGTAGGTTTAGGGGGTGATACAATAATCATTAATATGATGTGCATATGAATATAAAAGGTTTTAAATATAGAAAATGTTTTGCAACAATTAATTTGAATTGAATTTAACTGAATTGTGTCACTGACTATTTGTTCTGTTCAATTATATATTTTTTCCCCGATCCTGGTAAAATTTATATTTTTAGTGATGACTAAAACTATTGTAAATGTTTTGTTTTATATTGTTTGTGAATGTATAATGTGTTTATATTCATTTAAAAGAAGAAAATAAGAATTGGAGACGAATTAATGTGTACACATGCATGAGAGGGAGAGAGAAAGAGAGACATGAATGCAACGTAATACCCACGCCACGTGGTCCACAGATGCGTCTTCGGATAGAGAGCGCTACGGATAACATTGACGAATCACTGACAATAACCCGGAAAAAACGACAAATGGTCACGTCGTATGGATAGTTCACATGTTTTAACACAAAAGGTAGAGTGTAAAGAGATGGTGTGATTTATTAATTTTCAGATCAGATTGAATCACCAGGTCACTGACAGTTGACATCAGTTTATGTTAAACAAGCACCAAACTTTGCTTGCCCAAGACAGCAATCTGGTTAATATGCATAAACAATTTAATACATTTAATACATAAAAGGCAAAGGTGGAGGTGTTGCTTCAATTTATAACAACGTTTTCAGGATTTCTCAGAGGGCAGGCTTCAAGTATAACTCGTTTGAAGTAATGGTGCTTCACATAACATTATCCAGAGAAACAAATGTTAATGATAAATCCCCTGTTATGTTTGTACTGGCTACTGTATACAGGCCACCAGGGCACCATACAGACTTTATTAAAGAGTTTGGTGATTTTACATCCGAGTTAGTTCTGACTGCAGATAAAGTTTTAATAGTTGGTGATTTTAATATCCATGTTGATAATGAAAACGATGCACTGGGATCAGCATTTATAGACATTCTGAACTCTATTGGTGTTAGACAACACGTTTCAGGACCTACTCATTGTCGAAATCATACTCTAGATTTAATACTGTCACATGGAATTGATGTTGATAGTGTTATAATTATTCAGCCAAGTGATGATATCTCAGATCATTATTTAGTTCTGTGCAAACTTCATATAGCCAAAATTGTAAATTCTACTTCTTGTTACAAGTATGGAAGAACCATTTATTCTACCACAAAAGACTGCTTTTTAAGTTATCTTCCTGATGTATCCAAATTCCTTAGCATATCCAAAACCTCAGAACAACTTGATGATGTAACAGAAACTATGGACTCTCTCTTTTTTAGCACTTTAAATAAAGTTGCTCCTTTAGGCTTAAGGAAGGTTAAGGAAAACAGTTTGACACCATGGTATAATGAGCATACTCGCACCCTAAAGAGAGCAGCCCGAAAAATGGAGCGCAGCTGGAGGAAAACCAAACTAGAGGTATTTCGTATTGCTTGGCGGGAAAGTAACCTATCCTACAGAAAAGCATTAAAAACTGCTAGATCCGATTACTTTTCTTCTCTTTTAGAAGAAAACAAACATAACCCCAGGTATTTATTCAATACAGTGGCTAAACTAACGAAAAATAAAGCCTCAACAAGTGTTGACTTTTCCCAACACCACAGCAGTAATGACTTTATGAACTACATTACTTCTAAAATGTATACTATTAGAGATAAAATTCACCATTCCATTCAGCCATCAGCTACAGTATCACATCAGACAGTGCACTATAGACCCCCTGAGGAACAGTTCCACTCATTCTCTACTATAGGAGAGGAAGAATTGTTAAATCATCTAAACCAATAAAATGTATGTTAGACCCTATACCATCTAAGCTCCTAAAAGAGGTGCTTCCAGAAGTCATAGATCCTCTTCTGACTAATATTAATTCCTCATTGTCATTAGGATATGTCCCCAAAACCTTCAAACTGGCTGTTATTAAGCCTCACATCAAAAAACCACAACTTGACCCCAAAGAACTAGTTAATTATAGACCAATCTCGAATCTCCCTTTTCTGTCCAAGATACTAGAAAAGGTGGTATCCTCACAATTATATTCCTTCTTAGAGAAAAATGGTATATGTGAGGATTTCCAGTCAGGATTTAGACCGTATCATAGTACTGAGACTGCTCTCCTTAGAGTTACAAATGATCTGCTCTTATCATCTGATTGTGGGTGTATCTGTCTATTAGTTTTATTGGATCTTAGTGCTGCGTTTGACACAATTGACCACAACATTCTTTTGCATAGACTTGAACAGTTTGTTGGCATCAGTGGAAGTGCATTAGCATGGTTTAAATCGTACTTATATGACCGCCATCAGTTCGTAGCAGTGAATGAAGATGTATCATATTGAATACAAGTGCAGTATGGAGTACCTCAAGGCTCAGTAATAGGGCCGCTACTCTTCACGCTTTATATGTTACCCTTGGGAGATATCATCAGGAAACATGGTGTTAGCTTTCACTGTTATGCTGATGATGCTCTATATTTCTTCGCGGCCCGGTGAAACACACCAATTTGAAAAACTAATGGAATGCATTGTCGATATAAAAAACTGGATGACGAGTAATTTCTTACTGCTAAATTCTGAAAAAACAGAGGTGTTAATTATAGGACCTAAAAACTCTGCTTATAATAACCTAGAACACTGTCTAAGACTTGATGTCAATTCTTCGTCATCAGTTAGGAACCTAGGTGTGCTATTTGATCGCAATCTTTCCTTAGAGAGCCACGTTTCTAGCATTTGTAAAACTGCATTTTTCCATCTCAAAAATATATCTAAATTACGGCCTATGCTCTCAATGTCAAATGCAGAAATGTTAATCCATGCATTTATGACCTCAATGTTAGATTATTGTAATGCTTTATTGGGTGGTTGTTCTGCACGATTAGTAAACAAACTACAGCTAGTCCAAAATGCAGCAGCAAGAGTTCTTACTAGAACCAGGAAGTATGACCATATTAGCCCGGTCCTGTCAACACTGCACTGGCTCCCTATCAAACATTGTATAGATTTTAAAATATTGCTTATTACTTATAAAGCCCTGAATGGTTCAGCACCTCAGTATTTGAATGAGCTCCTTTTACATTATAATCCTCTACGTCCGCTACATTCTCAAAACTCAGGCAATTTGATAATACCTAGAATATCAAAATCAACTGCAGGCGGCAGATCCTTTTCCTATTTGGCGCCTAAACTCTGGAATAACCTACATAACATTGTTCGGGAGGCAGACACACTCTTGCAGTTTAAATCTAGATTAAAGACCCATCTCTTTAAGCTGGCTTACACATAACATACTAATATGCTTTTAATATCCAAATCCGTTAAAGGATTTTTAGGCTGCATTAATTAGATAAACCGGAACCGGAAACAATTCCCATAACATAATGTACTTGCTACATCATTAGAAGAATGGCATCTAAGCTAATATTTGTCTGTTTCTCTCTTATTCCGAGGTCACCGTAGCCACCAGATCCAGTCTGTATCAAGATCAGAGGGTCACTGCAGTCACCCGGATCCAGTACGTATCCAGACCAGATGGTGGATCAGCACCTAGAAAGGACCTCTATTGCCCTGAAAGACAGTGGAGACCAGGACAACAAGAGCCCCAGATACAGATCCCCTGTAAAGACCTTGTCTCAGAGGACCACCAGGACAAGACCACTGGAAACAGATGATTCTTCTGCACAATCTGACTTTGCTGCAGCCTGGAAATGAACTACTGGTTTCGTCTGGTCAGAGGAGAACTGGCCCCCCAACTGAGCCTGGTTTCTCCCAAGGTTTTTTCCTCCATTCTGTCACCGATGGAGTTTCGGTTCCTTGCCGCTGTCGCCTCTGGCTTGCTTAGTTGGGGTCACTTCATCTACAGCGATATCGTTGACTTGATTGCAAATAAATGCACAGACACTATTTAACTGAACAGAGATGACATCAATGATGAACTGCCTTTAACTATCATTTTGCATTATTAACACACTGTTATCCTAATGAATGTTGTTCAGTTGCTTTGACGCAATGTATTTTGTTTAAAGCGCTATATAAATAAAGGTGACTTGACTTGACTTGATTTACATTGCTGTGTACAAGTGATGCTTTGAACACATCAAATTGCATTTATAAAGGTGACCGTATGAAATAAATCGGAGTTGAGTGACCACTAGGTGTCATCCTTGTTCTATGAATGGATCTTTACAATTCGTGGAAACGGAGCAGGGATCAGCCATGTCA
This sequence comes from Carassius carassius, assembly GCF_963082965.1. Lineage (NCBI taxonomy): Eukaryota > Metazoa > Chordata > Actinopteri > Cypriniformes > Cyprinidae > Carassius > Carassius carassius. The sequence continues at coordinate 2,512,408 of NC_081788.1, forward strand.
CAATAAATTCGTGGGCACAAGAGATGCATAGACGCGGACCGACCGTAATTCATAGATGGAACCATTAGAAAACTGTCAAAAACATGGTACTCCTGCATGAGATACGATGGTTTTAATTAACAACATCTTTAAAGATATTATGATTTTGTAGTAAATTCAGACGAGTGAACTGTGGCTTGCAAACACAGACACATGGAGCACCGCGGGTCAGAAAAGGTGATGTGAAAACACCTCCTTCAGCTCTCTAAAAATGTAGAATAGATTTTGTTTATCTGAAACAATCGGTTTCAGTATATTTTTATAACCATTTCATTTATATTCTTTTAAAGAACAGAATGTTTCTCAACCTTAGTTAAATTGCTTTAGATTATGTATATTATATAAATTATATAAAGGATAGAATATAAAGAACGTATGTTTTCAACTTTAGCATGATAATTATTATATTATATAAATTATATAAATTATATAAAGGATAGGATGTTTTACATATGAATGTGAAATAACTAAATGTTTTTTCAACCTTTAATTGTTTTAGATTATATAAATTATAGAATGTTTTATATATAAATGTGAAATAACTACCCTCGCTGATTCAGAGAGTCCGACAGATGGAGCTGCGAGACCGTTTCACAAGCTGTAGGTTCTCTCTAAAATAAGGTAGGCCATTGGTTTTAGAAACTTTTTTATTTTATATTCTTTTAAAGAACAGAATGTTTTTCAACCTTAGTTAAATTGCTTTAGATCAGGGGTTCTCAACCTTTTGCAACTCATGGCCCACCAATGACTGTTTAAAAACATGCCGAGGACCACCTTTGCAAATATGATGATGAACATAGAATAACAGAAAATTCAAAAAGTACAATGATGTACTCTGCTGTTATCTATGCCACTGTAGCATCCTAGGTCAAGTCAGCTATATACACTATGCAAACTGTCCTTGTATAAAAAAGACTTGACATGTTTACTCAGTAATCATTTATTCCTGTAACAATGACAGGGCAAGTCAGACCAATGACTGGGTCAGACACACAAGGGGAACACTCTTTTAACAAATTAATTAACAATACTTCCCCACATCCAGGCTAACATGCCTGTAACATCAGGTCATACACACAAGAGGGGAACATTCTCTCAAATCATTAGCAGAAATGTTCAACAAAGTTCATTCACTGCAATTTACATACTGTAAGTGTAATTTATCAAATACAATTGGCAATGGGAATGTGTTTAAAACAATCTTGCATACTAAACAAACTTGAAGCATTATGTAAATGTTACATGTAATATATATGTGTGTGTGTGTATGTGTGTGTGTGTATATACACTTTTTTTTTAAATAATTCATCTGGAGAAAAACTGGACAAGTTACTTATACTCCTTCCCACCCAAAAATGAGGAAGTCTAACAGGTGTGTCACATGTCAATAACAGTTTTCATGAACAATCACTCTAGGTCTAGGACCATTAATAAATTACAACACATTAACATACAATATTTACATGAGTGGGTTTTTGGAGTAGTTCACATGAGAAAAACCATATATACTTAAGAAACCTTGCTACAAAATGCATATTCTGCATACCCTCAGTGAGACACTTGGGCTTGCTTCTTAGAGAATAAGATCAAGCCTTGGTGAAATGGGTGAGAGACTGACACGGAGAGTACTGTCCATGCAGTATCGGACAAAAACTAACAGTAACGCGGAGTTGCTTATGTCCGTCGACTCGTCCAGCTGGATGGCAAAATAAGGGCTTGCCTTTATTCGTTCCACGAGTTGGCACTCAATGTCATCGCTCATATCAACAATTCGTCTAGCCACGGTGTCATCGGAAAGTGGTATTGACTGAATTTTGGTTGCAGCTGCATCACCCAGTAACTCGCGACACATATCCACAGCACTTGGCAAAATAAGTTCCTCAGCGATAGTAAAGGCTTTCTTACTACGAGCAACATGAGCGGCAACCATATAACGTTAGCTAGCTTTCAACGTGACTTTTTTTGATTGAGTTGATAACGATGTTATGACTTTTTGTTGAGCCTGAAGCCCATCTTTTTTCCTTAAAAAATATTATTTTGGCTTCTCAACACAGCCCGGGTGTTTTGAGTTCAAATGTCTCTGCAGCTTTGATGGTTTTAGTGCCTCATTTGACAAAATTTCTCCACATCCAACACACTGCGCCTTCGGATTAGTCTCAGTACCTGCCCTTATAAAACCAAATTTAATGTATTCAGCGTCATACTTTCTCACCACACACTTCAAAGCCTTTGCTTGCACAGGTCTGTCTCCCACATCTGCGTTTCTTTTCAGAAAACGATCCATATTACAGTAACGTAAAATTACTGCATCTGATTGAACGAACGTTCAATCTGACGTTGTGACGTGTTGGTGTTGCGACATTTAAACATAAATTAGCTTTTAGATAATGCATCTTGACTTGACTTGAGTGTTTTTGATCAAATAAATTCATAAGAACAATTAGATAATTAGAAAATAACAAGATTTGTCAATGAAAAAATAAATAAAAATTTATTTGTGGGTAGTTTACCACTGCCTACACGGCCCACCAGATGGCGCTCCGAGGCCCACTAGTGGGCCGCGGCCCACCGGTTGAGAATCACTGCTTTAGATCAGGGGTTTTCAACCTGTGGGGCCCGCCCCCCTAGGGGGGCGCCAACACCTGTTAAGGGGGGCGCGAGAAACTGTGAATTCAGAGGCTTAAGTGAAACGTGAATTTAAGATAGCAAATCTTTAGTCATCCACTAGAGGGGGCAATCTGATTAGTCCCGCAACTAATCATGCGGGGCGACCTCAGTCTCTGTGACGTTGCCATGGTGATATATTAGTTGGCTACAGAGCAGAGGAGCAGAGTTGACGCGATCGAGTTCAAGCTAAATATTAAAAGAAACAAAAATGGACCGGTGGCTTAAACGTAATAATTCCAGTGATAAAACGGGTGAACCGTCAGGCAAAAAAGAAGAAAAGTGTCCGACTGAACCCGTACAACTTCCGCAAATTGATGTCGAACCCTCCACGTCAACGGGGCTTTCCACGCAGAGAGGATTAATAGCAAAAACCAAAGGCCTGGGTGCATCAAAACGACGAAAGTATGACGAACAGTACATAAAATACGGATTCACGTGCATCACACTTAATCACGAACCACGTCCACAGTGTGTTGTATGTTCTGAAGTGCTTGCAAATGACAGTTTGAAACCTGTGAAACTAATACGTCACTTACAAACCAAACACCCGATGTTAAAAGATAAACCGGTTGACTTTTTTCGCCGTAAAGAATCAGGATTAAAAAATCAAAAACAAACTATGACTAGGCAAACCACTGTGGCAGTCAAAGCGCTTACAGCATCATATGAGGTGGCGTATTTAGTTGCCAAGGACAAAAAGCCTCATACAATTGCAGAGAGCCTCATTCGTCCAGCAGCAATGGCCATCTGTAGAAATATGTTTGGAGATAAGTTTGCCAGTGACGTTGAACAAATTCCACTATCAGACAACACTATGAGCCGCCATATTACTGAAATGGCAACCGACATCAAATGTCAACTAATTGAGAGAATACGGGATGGAATTTTTTTTTTCATTGCAATTAGACGAGTCGACAGACATCTCAAACTCCTCACAACTACTTGTATTTGTTCGCTACCGTCATGAGAGAAAATTGCTTGAAGATCTGTTATTTTGCTCAGCAATGGAAAAAACATGCACCGGAAGAGATATTTTTGAAAAACTCAATGGTAAATTGGATGAACTTGGTCTTTGTTGGGACAACTGTGTCGGTGTGTGCACAGACGGAGCGGGAGCCATGTTAGGGAAAAATAAAGGGCTCGCTGCTTTGGTTCGTGAAGTAGCTCCGCATGTGCGTTTCACCCACTGTATGATCCACAGGGAGGTCCTTGCAGCAAAAACTCTTCCTGACGAATTGAACGCAGTGCTTAAAACAGCAACACAAATTGTCAATTTCATCAAGACTCGCCCCATAAAAACAAGACTGTTTGGCCTATTATGCAAAGAAATGGGGTCAGAATATGAATCGTTACTTTTGCACACAGAGGTACGGTGGCTTTCCAGAGGTAAAGTATTGCAGAGGATATTTGCATTGCGTGACGAACTAAGACTTTTTCTGCTCGATTGTGAATCTTCCTTTGCAAATTTTTTTACTGACCCAAAGTGGCTCACAGATCTTGCATACCTGTCTGACATTTTTGATAGACTCAATACCCTTAATTCATCTCTTCAGGGCCCGAATTCAAACCTACTAACAATGTCCAATAAAATTGTGGGGTTTGTGAGGAAATTGGAGCGATGGAGAGGGCAGGTTGATGGGGGTAATGTAGACATGTTCCCAACCTTGGATGAATTTCTCACAGAAAATGAGCTTAATTGGGATGATACAAAAAAAGAAATAACTCTCCATCTACAAGCCCTGTCTGCACATTTCAATAAGTATTTTCCTGAGCAGCATAGTTGGAACCAGTACGACTGGGTTCGTAACCCCTTCATCGAATGCGCAGTGAGTCTGTCATCAAATCAGCAGGATGCCCTTCTGGACCTTTCAAGTGACCGAACTTTGAAGACACTGTTTGACTCGAACACACTGCCGGAATTCTGGCTGTCAGTGGAGACAGAGTACTCTGAACTTGCGAGACTTGCAATTGATATACTTTGGCCTTTTGCCTCAACTTGGCTCTGCGAAGCAACATTTTCTATATTAACTTACATCAAAAGCAAGTATCGCTCACGCTTATTGACAGTGGACGATGATTTGCGGATAGCCGTGCCGGGTATCAAACCACGGATTGGTATGTTGTGCTCTCAGAAACAGGCTCAGCCATCACATTAGGTAAGCTAGATATGTACTGTTTCAATATAACTATTTTTATGCACGCTATATGCAGCACATAATACAGGTGACGAGTGGAAAAAGTTTTATTGTGAGATTATTTTGTATGCTGTAGCAAGGCTACGGTGAATGCGCTGTTGGCGCGAGTTTTGTTTGTCCCAGTCACCTGGAGTCCCAGTCACGCCGACCCTGTCTTCCTTCCCAACACTGAACCTCTTCACAACACTGAACCATTTTTCAAAAATAAGTTTGTTCTTAATGAAAATTTTGAAAATTGCAAAGTGGAAATGGCACCCGTTTCGTAGAATGACACTTGTATAGCAATGATGTTCGTTTGCACGCACTTTGGGAGGGTGGGGGGCGCGAATGTAATTAGACAAATTATTATATAAAGGATAGAATATAAAGAACGTATGTTTTCAACTTTAGCATGATAATTATTATATTATATAAATTATATAAAGGACAGGATGTTTTCCATATGAATGTGAAATAACTAAATGTTTTTTCAACCTTTAATTGTTTTAGATTATCTAAATTATAGAATGTTTTATATATAAATGTGAAATAACTGAATGTCGCATATATGAAATAACCGTGACAAAGTTCAAACAACCGGCAAAAACATCTGTTCTCTTTATATAGGGCAAAACTACCCGTCAAAACTATGATTTAGGACTAACTAGGTCAATAGGGCAAAAGCTTCTGTCAAAACCACATGATCGATGCGTGGGAAGGTTCATATAGGGCAAAACTACCCGTCAAAACTATGATTTAGGGCTTACTAGGTCAATAGGGCAAAAAGCTTCTGTCAAAACCACATGATCGATGCGTGGGAGGGGTCCATAGGTGAACGACCTCATTCGGGAAGTTCAGCCCATCCATCATAAGGTCACCGGAAGTTCAACCTGTCAAAAGGTCAAAGGTCAAAGTCGTAAATCATCTTGACACAATGTGCATGGTAATTCCTACTCTGCACTCCTTCTTCAGTCATGAACCTTGTATTATATGGCAAAGATGTCACTTCTTGTGGAAACTTTACCTTTATAAAACGTGTTCCGTCCGCCACTGTTGTCCCCGGATAATATCTCCTTCTAAGAGGCAATATGGGAGTTACTCCCCAATTTATCAGTTTTTGAATAATTTCCTCATCATCTATATAGCTGGGCAGACTCAAGAAAAATACCATTCTTTCTGTTGCACACAGTTTCCTTATCTCACATTCTTTTCCGTTAATCATGATTCCATTTAACAGTGAATCACAGTCCAACTCACTTTCCATAGTCATTTCAAATTCATTGTTATCCTTTCTTCTTAGTCCGATCAGTTTTCCATTTCCAACTTTCTCTTCAACTGATTATTACTTATTATTATTACTGTGGTGTTTCCATATCTTTTACAGTCATTGTTAATGTTGCTTCTTTTCTGTATTGCCTCTGATACTTTGTTTGTTGGCTCAACTTCTTTATCATTTGCTGTCATTGAGATAAATCATTTCTTTTTTCTCAAACTCCTTTATTAGTTCCAGTACCTTCAGTTGTTTGTAGTTCTGTTTTTCTGTCCTGTCCATTTGTTTTTCCATCTGGTTTTCTCCTTGAAACCACCTTTGCCCATGTTTCATTCCTTCTTTCACCATTCTCATCATTTATATTCCTTTCCATCTCGTCTGCAACATATCCTGATTCTCTGTTCCCAATCTCATTTCCTTTTGCCAGTCCGTGTCCTTTGTCCGTTAAATCCGTCATTTTGTTAAATGAAAACCCCAAACAGTATAAACTGTTTGGGGTTAAAAAAAAAACACTAACTAATATAAACTTAAAACAAACAAACAAACGAAAAAAAAAACTAAACCAAACTACAAAATGGAAGAGCCTCTCTCTTCCTACTACTGCCAACTCACTTCCTGTTGCACTCTAACGCCCTCAGGTTGGATTGGCCGTAAGTGAAGGCTGCTGCAAAGAGAGGGCTATTTAAAGATCAGCCACTCTAATCTCTTTTTTTTTCAAGATTATTATATAATTTGTGAAAAATTTCCAAAAAGCTTACAGCACCTGGTATTCCTAGGCGGTCTCCCATCCAAGTACTAACCAGGCATAGCCAGGTATGGCCGTAAGAGAAGGCTGCTGCAAAGAGAGGGCTATTTAAAGATCAGCCACTCTAATCTCCAGTACATTATATAAGTAGGGAAGAAAACCCAAAAGCTTACAGCACCTGGCATTCCCAGGCGATCTCCCATACAAGTAGTAATCAGAACCAAACATGCTAAGATTCAGAGATCGGGCATTAACTTTTTTTTTTTTTGCATGATTATTATATAATTAGTGAAAAGTTTCCAAAAAGCTTACAGCACCTGGCATTCCCAGGCGATCTCCCATACAAGTAGTAATCAGAACCAAACATGCTAAGATTCAGAGATCGGGCATTAACTTTTTTTTTTTTTGCAAGATTATATAATTAGTGAAAAGTTTCCAAAAAGCTTACAGCACCTGGTATTCCTAGGCGGTCTCCCATCCAAGTACTAACCAGGCATAGCCAGGTATGGTCATAAGCGAATGCTGCTGCAAAGAGAGGGCTATTTAACCCCTTACTAGTCACCCCCCTTTTTTGGCATGGAGACAGAAATGACATACCCAAAATAAAAAGGTTTCTGCTCATGATTCTTTCTGACTAGATACATAATCAACATTTTTTCACAAAGCTGACACTTCAAAGTTTACTGTTCAGGAATCAGAATCACTCAAATATGATAATATTATGTTATGATAATAGAGATATATAAGCTCAAACATAAAAACAAAAATAAAAATATTAAAAACATATTTTTTAAATGCATTTAAAAAATTGTTGATGTAAGATGAGTTTAGAAATACAGTGTAGCTAAAGCCACAAGTCTTTCAAAACCTCATTAGAAATTTCATAATCTGATCTGTAAAACTGAATTTTATGAAATATTTTCTAAGGCAGAGATTGATTTATGGCAGTTGTCATCTCTGTAAGATCTCACATGTAAACACTCATATGTGATCTGACTGTGTTTTTGTCTGTGACAACTCCCCGATTCATTGTTCTATTGTTCTCACCAAACGAGTCTTTCACACCTCCGCCAGGTATGACACACATTATCCGCATTATTCTTTTATCATTATTATTTTGTTTTTATTCCACCTTTATCAGCCTTTTTTGTGGAATTTCAATGTTTACAAAGCAACAAAGCAGCGATCTCACTTCAGTCTCTGTATGCATTTAGCCCTTATTTATCAAAAGTCTTACTATAAAAATACAACAAAACATTTTCTTACGACCTTACGTGAATTATTGTGACAAAAATGCATTATGAAGAAGAAATTCACCTGCTATTAGTAGCATTAGAGCTAACGTTAGTGTAGCGGGGCGAGGAAATCGGAGGAGATCGACTAGCGACTACGCCACCCTGGAATCTTGCCAGGGACAATACAATGGAATTTCTGCTTTAAGACAACACAGGTTCGTTCACAGTAGAGTGGCAGGAGACGTGGATACAAAAATATATATGAATTTTATTCAAAATAAATACTTTGTATAATATTCACAAGACACAATCAACAACAATGTCACTATTCAGCAAGACACACACCGAGCGACCTGAGAAGTCAGCGAACAAGGAGCCGAGGCAGGGCAGGGGATAAAGGGCACATAAGGCCTCCACGGCAAGTCACCTTGCCCGTACACCTGTGCGCGCGCACACACACGTACACACGCCACTCATGACACAGCACTCGTGAGAAAGACCACCACCAGCAATCCGCCCCTGCTTTACGCACTCAGCTCCTGTAACGACAGAATGAAGTTACACAGAGAATTGTCAGTTGAAACACACTCAGAATTGTCACAGTTGAAACACACTCAGAATTGTCACTTTACAGAGACAACGAATGGAATAGAGGTGTTAACACTTTCAATTTAAACCTTACAGATTTGAAATCAAAATACAAAAAATAACTAGTACAAAAGAAAAAGATAAACCACAAACACACACGCATACACACACACACGTAATACACAAACACAAAATACAACGATGTCCGTCCAATTGTTAACAGCAAAGCAACAGCGCCTTCAGACAGTAGTTCCACGCAGTCCAACCGCAAGAAAGCTAACCGGCCATGCAGACGCCACCCATCCGTACTTGATGCATCTTATGGGTACGATTCCTGGGAACCAAACCAGTCAGGCAGATAAACGCATACATGCAGACTAAGGGCTCGTCCAGTCGATCGGGAGGACAGCGTGTGCCAGCGGAAACTAAGCACTTCCATATTGAAGTGTAAATATTCATACTGGCCGTACTTCTCACTCCAAACTTTGACAGAGGAGGAACAACCTCAAACTGCCAGCTGCAGGAAACTCATACGCCACTCTGAAAATAGGCTAATGTTAGCTACATTATACCATAGACAACCCAGCTAACATCACACAACATACCTGGATGGCGACCGAATGATGACCCGTGAAGGGGCGGTGACTCGTTAACACCATAGCCAGCCCATTTATATATGCTGCTACAGCCCACTGATAGGAGGAAACTTAACAAGTGGACTAACCAACCACATGCAGGCAGGAAGAATTTCATTGGCCCTGCCACATTAGCATCAAGCTACATCAGACAATTTATTAAATTATTAGTACACTTTTACTAAAAACTCACTTTGAACCCCGATCGAGTGTTTGTAATAACATCCTTTTGCGGTCACGGGTGGAATTAGGTCATTTACTATTGTAAAAATATGCTATTTGTAGCATTTTTCATCGCTGCACAAGTTAGCATTTCCGATGTACATTTTTTTTTATATTTTATAAAATGCCCCAGATCTCAAGAAAATCTCATACCAAGCTTTTCTATCGTAATCGCGGGTTTATTATTCGGATATTTCGTGTGTACAGAGGTGTTTCAGATCTTGTGAGCAGATATGAACCAGGAACTGTTCACGAACCTTGTGACACGATCTGACGCTGTCCGGTTTTGGGACTGTCAGATTGACAAGTCGAAGGTCCAATCAGAGTCTGACTGGGTCACAGCTCGAGTACACGGAAGCAAACACACAGAGACGGCACTGGGAGAGGCTATTTATCATCAGATCGCGTAAATCAGTGGAAAATGAATAGAAATGACGATTCTGTCTGAAGAAATATGGAGTAAACATCAGTAAATATATCCATATATCTCCGCAGATATGCATCTTTGGTCTATAAATCCTTATTGACGCTGTTCAGTGAGTCTATGTGAACACAAATAAACCGCTGCAGACGTGACTGAATATGAATGAGTGGTGAATTTCTATTCAAAATGTGGCACAATACGGATTTATTATTTTGCACTTCTGACATAAATTACTAAATAACTGTCACTGCAACAATGTTTTATCAAAATATTG